>NC_139719.1:24966843-25104298 GCF_964188405.1 Protomyctophum parallelum | reverse complement strand
CGCTGCCCTACGCCCCACCGCGTGCACCTTGCCGGTCCGCCCTGCGCCCTGTGGCCTGGCACGTGTGCACGTGTGCCAGGCACCGCGTGCACCATGCCGGTCCGTGGAGCCCTTCGCCGTCCCCCAGGCGACCCTGCGTTCCAGAGCTGTCACATGCCCACCGAAAATAGCAGATCTACCAGCTCCTCTCCTACATACGGGATGGCCCGACCCGCGTCTGTGGACCCCTGGGGGGGTGTGTGTGTGAGCGTCTGAGCTCCTATCTGTGTGCCTCCCCCCCCCCCCCCCACCCCATGTGGACCCTTGCAGGGGGGGGGGTCGGGGGGTCCCCCTATGCACTTTGTGTAGATGCTGCGTATCGCCTCATACTGAAAAAATTACTATTTTACGCACAGCGCAAGGCAATATGTGATTACGATCGTCCTTCTGGGGGGGGGGGGGGGGGGGGGGGGGGGGCTGGCCTACACAATAGATAACCTACCCTGGCCAACACAATAGATAACCTACAAGGACATATGAATTTAATTTATATACACGGCTATATTAATTTTAGCCGATCATCAAAGCTCACCGCGCTCGTATAGCGCATTGACTGTCTGTCTGTCTGTCTGTCTGTCTGTCTGTCTGTCTGTCTGTCTGTGTCTCAATGACTTGCCTTAGGCGGATAATATAGACTACAAGTACTTTATTAAAGTAAAGTAAAAGAGTGAGTTATCATTGCGTTCTCTGCGTCGTAGCGCATGCAGATAGGCAGATAGGGGGGGGGGGCAGTTCTATAGGCAAGGGGCAGAATGTTCCTATAACGACAGTGGGTGCGTGCCCACCTTAGAGTAGCCTATATATTTTAAGGCACCCGCCCCGCAACTTATTATATTGGCTTATTATTTTGCCACCAGCGGAGTTGACGTTGACGCCGTTGTCTAGTATAGACTATAGGCCTGTGCAGGATGATTTTAAATAAATATGTCTCTGTCCTCTGCGTCTCTAGAGCTATAACATATATACTGTAGCACACATCATGTGTGGACACATGTGCACACACACACACACACACACACACACACACACACACACACACACACACACACACACACACACACACACACACACACACACACGACACACACACACACACACACACACACACACACACACACACACACACCGAGTACTAAGTATAAGTAGCATATAGGGTACGGCTCTAAAAACATTAAATACTTGCGGGAGCATTACACTAAACAAAGTTGGATTTGTACATTGCAGAAACGTAACATAACGTAAGTGTTCTTATTATTGTCCGTCTGGGTTTTATAATGCAGTGTGAGTCCGCTCCGCGATAGCCGATCTGCAAGCTCACAACGCGTTGCGCTGATTGACAGTGCACGTGCAGCAGCTACTGTATAGAATTATATTTAAGTAGGCTACTTTTTTGTGTGACGTCTGTGTGTTATTGACTTCTTGTTCCTTAATGTGCAGGTTTATCAGAGCGATATAGTGCAGCTGTGAGTGAGTAGGGCCTATAGCTGCTGCTGCTGCGTCCGTGCACCAATAGAGCGACCGCGGCAGCGGCACGTATGAAATATTAAATAAAAATATGTTGGGCTTCCCCGGGCGTCGTTTCTGGACTGTACCAACGGGCTTAGGGCCGGACGGTCCCTTAACTCCACGGGCCCCTATATTTTAGGCCCGTGCAGGGCTCTAGTGTGTGTGTGTGTGTGTGTGTGTGTGTGTGTGTGTGTGTGTGTGTGTGTGTGTGTGTGTGTGTGTGTGTGTGTGTGTGTGTGTGTGTGTGTGGTGTGTGTGTGTGTGTGTGTGTGTGTGTGTGTGTGTGTGTGTGTGTGTGTGTTGTGTGTGTGTGTGTGTGTGTGTGTGTGTTAAATGTGGTCATTTAAATGTAGGCCTATTATATACACGCACCATACAAGCACCTATATTATATAATGTGTTATACAAATGGGCAATCAACATATAGCAGCACCCCCCACCAGCAGATGTATATAAACATGGAATTGCGCTATGATTTAAAATGGACTGAGCTGTGATTGTGCCGTACTGCGCCGGCCGGTGGCCACTGGCCTATTCTGCCATGCAGTATAAATGCATTATCATGCCTGTTGGTGAAATATAAACATCTAAAATGGTTCAGTAATAATTAGCATAAGTTATTATTAACGAAAAAACATCTAATACTATTTTAAATTGTCTAATAAAGTTAGTAACTAATCAGAAGCAGCAACCATTTTGTTTCAAACAACTATAGACCAATAAAATAGTAGGCTAGTATTTATGTTTTCGTTAATAATAATACATGCTAATTATTATTGAACGGTAAGTACGCTGGTATGTACGCTAAGGTACACTATAAGCTTGTAGATCTGTTTATTTTAGTCAGAATCTCGTTGTGTGTGTGTTGTGTGTGTGTGTGTGTGTGTGTGTGTGTGTGTGTGTGTGTGTGTGTGTGTGTGTGTGTGTGTGTGTGTGTGTGTGTGTGTGTGTGTGTGTGTGTGTGTGTGCGCGCGCACACACATCACATGTGCACACATGTGTGCTATATGTTATAGCTCTAGAGACGCAGAGACAGACATATTTATTTAAAATCATCCTGTCTCGCACGGCATATAGAGCCAATGAACGGAGCATACCCCCCCCCCCCCCCCCTCTCTCTCTCTCTCTCTCTCTCTCAGCACACGCTGTGCTGTGATATCAATCAGACGCAAATGATCATTGAGTAACGTTAGCTCTGACTCGCACATTATGTGAGATCACATAAAAGGCCTTTAATATAGCCACAGATCATATAGGAATAGGCTTGGGCACTACCCTACCATCTCTCTATAGTGGGGGCACCGACGATCTGCAAGCTCACAACGCGCTGCATGTGGACGCAACACTTGGAGCTTGTAGATGCGCACCACAGATCATACAGGGCGTGTGTTCCAGCTAACCCTATAGCATAACACACACACAAGCAACAGTATAGACATCTATTCATCATTATTTATTTCAAATCAAAATACAATGTAATGCTGCACCACTGTCATGAAGTTCGGCACGCACACGCACACGCGACACACACACACACACACACACACACACACACACACACACACACACACACACACACACACACACACACACACACACACACACACACACACACACACACACACACACACACACACGTTTGCTTTCATTCGCTGTATGATACATTAGGCGATATAGACCCGCTGCGGCCCAGCGATAATCAACCGCTGTCCGCTGCGATGCGTGAGCTTGTAGATCAGATGCCGACAGACAGACAGACAGACAGACAGACAGACAGACAGACAGACAGACAGACAGACAGACAGACAGACAGACAGACAGACAGACAGACAATGAAATGAATGGTCAATAATAACACACACGAGATTCTGACAGAATGCGGCGGCATGCTTAAAATAAACAGATCTACAAGCTTATAGTGTATACCATAGCGTATACATACCAGCGTACTTACCGTTCATAATAATTAGCATGCATTATTATTAACGAAAAACATAAATACTAGCCTACTATTTTATTGGTCTAGTTCAGTTGATTGAAACAAAAGTCATGGAATTCAATTGCCTACATTCAGTATAGGCCTGGTTTTGATATAATGATGCAGGGAGATTTTCTGAGCCAGTCCGTGCCATGTCATTTTTTCAGATTAATATTTAAATCTTTAGTTGGAAGAATGCAATAGCATATCATAAGTGTTGACCATAATGGGACGGTTGGAACCAAATGAACCCCCGACGGCCGGCGCTATTCAGCTATAAGGCCTATAAACGATATGGCCATACAAATATGGTTATGTGGTGGTCTGTGACATGTCTGCGTGCGTGCGTGCGTGAAAGAAAGACAGAATACGACGCAATGACATGTCAAATTGTCAATTGTAGATCAGCTGCTTGTTATTTAAGTAGGCTAATATGAAGGCAGCGTCTCCGCAAACGTGGACACCCGTGGCCCCCCTTGATCCCCAAGGGTCCACGGTGACCCGTACCGCCCGGGGGTCCCCGGACCCGTTTGGGCGGCCCGTCAGGTGGTTTTCGAGCTTGTGGATTTGTATTTTTAATATTGCTTGTCAAACGTTTAAGGCATATAGCCTATTTAATCTGATTGGTATAGCTCTGCATGGTTGCTGCTTCTGATAGCCTACTAACTTTACGCACGCATGCGACACACACACACACACACACACACACACACACACACACACACACACACACACACACACACACACACACACACACACACACACACACACACACACACACACACACACACTAGAGCCCTGCACGGGCCTAAAATATAGGGGCCCGTGGAGTTAAGGGACCGTCCGGCCCTAAGCCCGTTGGTACAGTCCAGAAACGGACGCCCGGAAGCCCAACATATTTTTATTTAATATTTCAAGCATACGTGCCGCTGCCGCGGTCGCTCTATTGGTGCACGGACGCAGCAGCAGCAGCTATAGGCCTACTCACTCACAGCTGCACTATATCGCTCTGATAAACCTGCACATTAAGGAACAAGAAGTCAATAACACACAGACGTCACACAAAAAAGTAGCCTACTTAAATATAATTCTATACAGTAGCTGCTGCACGTGCACTGTCAATCAGCGCAACGCGTTGTGAGCTTGCAGATCGGCTATCGCGGAGCGGACTCACACTGCATTATAAAACCCAGACGGACAATAATAAGAACACTTACGTTATGTTACGTTTCTGCAATGTACAAATCCAACTTTGTTTAGTGTAATGCTCCCGCAGTATTTAATGTTTTTAGAGCCGTACCCTATATGCTACTTATACTTAGTACTCGGTGTGTGTGTGTGTGTGTGTGTGTGTGTGTGTGTGTGTGTGTGTGTGTGTGTGTGTGTGTGTGTGTGTGTGTGTGTGTGTGTGTGTGTGTGTGTGTGTGTGTGTGTGTGTGTGTGTGTGTGTGTGTGTGTGTGCACATGTGTCACACATGATGTGTGCTACAGTATATATGTTATAGCTCTAGAGACGCAGAGACAGAGACATATTTATTTAAAATCATCCTGGCACAGGCCTATAGTCTATACTAGACAACGGCGTCAACCGTCAACTCCGCTGGTGGCAAAATAATAAGCCAATAATAATAAGTTGCGGGGCGGGTGCCTTAAAATATATAGGCTACTCTAAGGTGGGCACGCACCCACTGTCGTTATAGGAACCTTCTGCCCTTGCCTATAGAACTGCCCCCCCCCCCCCCCTATCTGCCTATCTGCATGCGCTACGACGCAGAGAACGCAATGATAACTCACTCTTTTACTTTACTTTAATAAAGTACTTGTAGTCTATATTATCCGCCTAAGGCAAGTCATTGAGACACAGACAGACAGACAGACAGACAGACAGACAGACAGACAGACAGACAGACAGACAGACAGACAGACAGACAGTCAATGCGCTATACGAGCGCGGTGAGCTTTGATGATCGGCTAAATTAATATAGCCGTGTATATAAATTAAATTCATATGTCCTTGTAGGTTATCTATTGTGTTGGCCAGGGTAGGTTATCTATTGTGTAGGCCAGCCCCCCCCCCCCCCCCCCCCCCCCAGAAGGACGATCGTAATCACATATTGCCTTGCGCTGTGCGTAAAATAGTAATTTTTTCAGTATGAGGCGATACGCAGCATCTACACAAAGTGCATAGGGGGACCCCCCGACCCCCCCCCCTGCAAGGGTCCACATGGGGTGGGGGGGGGGGGGGGGAGGCACACAGATAGGAGCTCAGACGCTCACACACACACCCCCCCAGGGGTCCACAGACGCGGGTCGGGCCATCCCGTATGTAGGAGAGGAGCTGGTAGATCTGCTATTTTCGGTGGGCATGTGACAGCTCTGGAACGCAGGGTCGCCTGGGGACGGCGAAGGGCTCCACGGACCGGCATGGTGCACGCGGTGGCCTGGCACACGTGCACACGTGCCAGGCCACAGGGCGCAGGGCGGACCGGCAAGGTGCACGCGGTGGGCGTAGGGCAGCGCAGGGCACCGCGCAGGGCACCGCGCACCGGGCATATAACAAAGTCAACCATTACGTCGCAAACGGGTAGATATAGCCGCGACGAGTTCCGTTCTGTTGCGACGAGTCCACACACGCCACAACGAATTACCTTTTACGTCGAGAAGGGTAGATATAGCCGTGACGTGTCCCGTTCTGTCGCGACGTAAAAGAATAGTCAAACTACTAGGTCGCAAACGGGTAGATATAGCCGCGACGAGTCCGTTCTGCCGGGACGAATTGATATTTACGCCAGGACGTACTCGAATATACGTTGCGACGGAAAAATATACGTCGCGACATAGGTCGTCAGTCGTGAAGGCATTTCGCTGTCTCTCCCAGCAGCACCACTCCACCCGCTCTTCTTCCCGTCGCCCCTGCCATCAATCCTCGGACGACGAGGACCTCCACCGGACACCCCGGGAGTTTCGTGAGGGTCCACGTCCCTCCCCAGCCCGACAGCAGAACCGTCCCGTTGCCTCCCAGCGCGGCTCCAACGACTCGGCACCTACCATCGTGTCGGACTGGACAGTCGTCGGACTCCAATGGGCGCTCATCGCTAAAGGCGTCCCCTTCAGCAGGTCCGCCAGGAAACAAAGTTTGTTCACTCTGCTCACGACCACCCGCGTCACACAACGAAGCAACAGCACAACAACAACAACACCAGCCTCGCCAGCCAGTGCGGGTCCGTCGCACCGTCGTGACGTCACGCGTCGTCCTCCCAGCCCAGGAGAAGCCCAGCAGGCGCCTGCTCGGCCGAGAGGTGGTCCCGCGGCCACAGCGACATTCGAGAGGCATCCATTTTCACCAGATGTCCACCCTCTCCACTCCCACCCCCCCACCGAAGGAGCTCCAGCCACCTCAGCCTCCTCTACCCCTCACACGGCTATAGTATTTTCCATCCACCACACACCTCTTTATTAAGGCAAAATCCACCTGGTTCTATCCCCTATGCCCCACCCGTTCCTCCCTCCCATTTCCAGCAGGCCGCAGCACCCCACCTCTACCCCCCCCACCCCACCTCCTCCCCCTTTCAGTACAATTACCAAGCTCCATCTCCCCTAGGATTTCCCCCAGCCACCCTAGGATTTCCCCCAGCAGCACCCATGGGCCAGCACCCCACACAGTAACGTGTCTTCCCCCCCACAAGGTATGGACATTGATCTTTCCTCCCTCATCCGCCCCTCCGCCAGCACAGCCCAACACCGGTCAATTGACCTCGGAGGCGTCTCCATCACCCTCCGTGACCTCTCCCCATCCACTTCCTCAGTCCTCACACCCACCGAGTTTGTCCTCGCCTTCTCCATCTTCCGGGATATCCTCTGCACCACCTTCCCGCCGCCAAGAATTGGACGACCACCTGTAACTATGCATGGAACTTTGCACGTGCTTCGGAGTCAGCCTGTTTTACGAATACCACCGCCAGTTCTCCGCCAGGGCCGCCTCCAGACTCCAACAGTTCAAAGTCACCACCTACTGGGGCTCCCTCGAGCTAGAACTGTACTGCAGGATTTTTGCCGGAAAGACCTCGGAAGCGTGCAGTCTCTGCAACTGCCCCACCCATCCCACCACTCACTGCACCTTCCGAGCTCCAGAACCCCGTCCCCACGCCGCGCACCAATCCAGCTACACCCCCCCCCCTCCTGAGCGTCACCACCTCCAGCAAGGTTTTCCCCGCCTCCTCCTAAGCTAAAGACAGGCGTGGCCGCCCGCTCGTTTTCGTCGGCAATAAAATGATTTGTAATAACTACAATGAGGAAGGCTGCGAACTGTCGTCATGCAAACTGCTACACATCTGCACCTTCTGTGGCAGCTCCCACTCCCGCCCCAACTGCACTGACAAGCAGGCAAAACGCCCATCTCCTCAACACCAACCCCCCACACCTTAACCCTCAACGGCTACATCCTCCGCACCGTCTATTCAGGCCCCCTCACCAATGCCACGCTCTAAGCCCAGTTCTTCAGTCTCGTTTTTTTGGGCTTCCCATCTCCAACACCTTCCTCAGCCCTACGAGCCCCCCCTTAACCACTCACTCACCCGACACGCCCAGCACGCACGCCATCGGGTTCGTGACAACAGCGGTTCAGTCGCCACCCGCTCCTGGTTCTATTCCTACCTCCGCCTGGTCCCCGCCGATCAGGACACTCCCCGGAACACTCCTTCGGCCACTCCTCCAGAACCGGAGCGGCGTCCACAGCTTCTAACAAGGGAGTTCCCGACCACATAAAGTCTTCCCAGGCCCATCACAGCTACGCTCCAACGCCCCTGACCTCCACGACGCCCACCGTTCCAGGGTCTGGTAAATTCTGGAAAGATACTTTTGGGGTTTCTACCATATCACTCAGGCCCACGCCTCGAGCCCTAAGCCAAAGTATCTGGGTCCGCCCCCTCGAACCCCTGATCTCCCTGTCACTCATGTCCCCCCGCCCCTGGCCGCCGAAGCCGCTCGCCGCATGCTCGCATGTGGTGGTGACCTTAGGCGACCATGCTGGTATCACCATGTATTTCATGCCCTGGCCGTCCATACCACGCGTCCCATGCCTCGCATGCGACGCGCCCATGGACGACCATGCTGACTCCACCTTGTATTTTAAGCCTTGGCCGTTTATGCTGCGCGTCCCATGCTGCGCATGCGGCGCACCCATAGACGATCATGCTGCTTCACCATGTATTCCATGCCTTGGCCGTTTATGCAGCGCGTCCCATGCTTCGCATGTGGAGCTCCCATAGACGACCATGCTGGCCTCACCATGTATTTCATGCCATGGCCGTTTATGCCGCGTGTCCCATGCTGCGCATGCTACGCACCCATAGACGACCGTACCCCGCATTTATACTTCACGCCTCGGCGTTGTGACCACAATGACCATACTCCACGTTTATTCAATAAACCATCTTAAAGGGTTCCTATGTCTGATGTTTGGTCTTTCCTAGTGAACTGGTATACTAGAGACTAAATACCAGGGAGAGTGGAGACCAGTGGACGGTTGGTCTTACTGGAACCTGAAATGTAGACAACTGGACTGCGGCTCTGCAGTTTCAACAACATTTAGTTCTGGTTCCACAGATCGACCTGTATGGTTGATTATATCTGTATGTTATGGATCAGAATCTTCACTGATGGAGTGTAGAACGAAGAAGACTGATAAGGCCAATGAAAGCCTGGAGGTGATCTGTTCAGGTATCAAACATTACATTACATTACTGTTACAAAGTCCAAGAGGCACGCTCCCAAAGCGCGTGCATGGGCGCACTCCCGCTACCTGCCTGTTTGTAACAATTACAGTAAAGACAAAGAGGTACAGAGGTCTTATTGTACCTCTTTGTCTTTCTGTGTGTTTGTCAGTCCGCCAGATAATGATTAGATACTAATGTCTCTTTCTTTGTATTTAATTTAATTTAACTGTATTGGCATTTCTTATTCCATTATCAATATCCCAATAGACCTGCAATTCACATGTGTTCAGGTAACAGCCAATCACCGCTGTCTTTTTACAGGTGTGCTGTTCAAGCCACACATCACCCTCTTCCCATCCATAAACGGGTCTTCTGGGGGCCAGCAGCAGGGGCCTCAGGTGTTGACGGGGTCCAACTTCACCATCAGCTGCTCCATCCAACCACAGCACCCAGGAGGCTCCTTCCACCTCACCTTCACTGGATCCAACACAACACGCATCCAACCACAGCACCCAGGAGGCTCCTTCCACCTCACCTTCACTGGATCCAACACAACACGCATCCAACCACAGCACCCAGGAGGCTCCTTCCACCTCACCTTCACTGGATCCAACACAACACGCATCCAACCACAGCACCCAGGAGGCTCCTTCCACCTCACCTTCACTGGATCCAACACAACACACATCCAACCACAGCACCCAGGAGGCTCCTTCCACCTCACCTTCACTGGATCCAACACAACACGCATCCAAACCCAGCGTGCAGTTGATCACTCTGCCAACTTCCTGTTTCCTGCAGCACACCACACCACACCACAGGAAACTACATCTGTGTTTATCACGTCAATGTTTTTAGTCATGACTTCTCCTCTGAGAGTGAATCCCTCGCTCTCACTGTCACAGGTAAGCTGAAATAAATTATTCATGAACAAACATGAAACTCATCAAAATCTTCAAGGAATTTAATTCAAGAAACCCTCAGTTGTGTTTGAGAGATGTTCCTCTTAAATTGGTGTTGTTGGTGATGTTTTTAATCCTACATCTTCACTGCCTTTCACCTGACACCTGACATCCCAGCCTCTCACCTGACACCTGACATCCCAGCCTCTCATCTGAGACCTGACATCCCAGCCTCTCATCTGACACCTGACATCCCAGCCTCTCATCTGACACCTGACATCCCAGCCTCTCATCTGACACCTGACATCCCAGCCTCTCATCCGACACCTGACAACCCAGCCTCTCATCTGACGGCTTCCACCGCCATCACAGTTACAGTCGTAGTGCTGTTCATCATCCACTATCGTCTCTGGAAGGTAATCCATTTATTACAAAGCCTGTAATGTAATTATTAGACTGCTGAGCCTGATCTGATAAAGTTTGTTGCTGACTTTCTCCAGGCCACCAGAGACCAGAATGCAGGAGTGGTGAACAATGAGAGGTATTACGTTAACCTTGCTGAAGCCAGAGCCAGGCTGAGTGAAGAGGCAGTAGCCGAGGACAGCACCCCCTTGGATCTCCAAGAAGACGCTGAAGGGGCCGAGGCAGAAGACCACCTGCACATAGATGTCGATCTTCAAGGAGCAGCTGAAGCTGGACTGTACATCAACCCCAGTCAAGGTTTGAACATTACAGAACAGCACACTGAAATCAAACTGGAGGGGAATCCATGTCTCTGCTTTTGTTTATCCTTTTATTCTGGTCATTAATTTTCTGGTCAGACCAAATTAAATGCATGCATTTCCTTTTGGGAAATGTAGACTGTCTGGTATATTTGTTTGTTAATAAAAAAACAAAGGCTGCATCGTGTTGTGAGCTTGTAGATTTGTTTGTGGTACCAATAATTTACAGGGCTCAAGTGGTAAAAAGAAATGTCATTCCTCTTCTTTATTTTTTTGTTATATTCTTGTGGTTTTAAAGTCTCTCTCACTCTGTTGCTTTTGCTATGTGGTTGGTGGTCTAGAGAGAGAGAAATATAGAGAGAGAGACTGATGTGGTTGAAATTTAATGTAAAGTCAAAGTACAAAGTATATACGGTAGCATGGATTCTGTAACTTTGACCAAAATAACGGTTAGATTTGGACGCCTGACGGCGAGAAGCGGGCTAGGACGAGGTTGCGTGCACTGGCCATACAGTCCTACTACTCCTCCCAGCCAACACTCCCCACTGACAGGTAGTTACCCCGCCTTTTGATTACATGCCCTTTCAAAGGGGCATGTGAGCTCAAACCCACAATTCAACATTTTGGTTTTAAGATGTTGATATTCATTTTGTATTCATCCTTAGGACCCCAAATCACACCTTGGAAAGCATGAGTGTATTTCAAACAGTGTTTTTTGACTGGGGGGGGGGGGGGAGATTTGGAGAATCTATAAAGGTGAATATGCAGCAGACTCCAGACTTCAGGGTCAGTCTCATTAAAACGGAAACCTCAGAGGATCAGAGTACAGCTGGACTGGAATGAAGGAAAGCTGCCATGCTGTGATCCTGATACTAACACATACATACATACCTTCACACACACTTTTACTGAAAAACACTCACTTTCCATTCATTCTCACTGATGATGATATTGTCCCTCTGAAGATATTACCTGGGAAGATCAGTGTAACTGTGGAACAATGCAGTTAGACATGATGATTGACATTGAGAGTCTTTAAGGGTGAATATTTACTTACTTTTGTAGAATATATGATTGTGTTTCCAAAACGTGGTTCTCAATCTTTTTCATGTCAGGGACCCCCATCTTAAAATATTCTGTGCCAGGGGCCAGAGTCTCCTAGGAGAGAAGATTTATTAAAAATATCTTCCAATTCCAATAATGTGGATTAAACCTTGATGTAAAATCTGAATTCTTGCCTGATGGTTTCTGTGTTGTACTACTACTGTCAATGTTATAAAGAGTTCATATTTACTATGAACACAACTATTGTTGACTATCCACAGTATCCAGATTAAAGATTTGTTATTGTAAGATATTGTATCACGAGTCAAACAAACCAATTCACCTTGTCTTGTTAATGCAGTGCTTATGCAGGGAATTTAACTTATCATCATATCATCATCATCATACTATAATTCTAACAATGTCTGTCTGTGTGTCACTGTGACTGCCATAGCTCCTTAAAGCCTGCACCAATCACTCCCACTTTTCACACAGGCATTGACCATATGAATATGGAGGGCGTAACGAAGCCCTATTTTCGATTTGACACATTAATGATTATTAATTAATTTATTAGTCAATTACAAACGCACCCGGGCGCAGTACCCCCCACGGCCACAAGGGGGGGGGGCAAATATCTCAACGGGTAAGGGCTAGTACGATAAACATATTAACTGACTTTACATAACATAAACAACAGAAATATCTGAATATGTCCTGGTGCTACTGCACGTGTGTATAGTTGTATACTATAAGGTATACATTACACACATGCAGCCGTAGCAACAGGACATTGAATTATCTCTCTAGTCACTAGAGAGAGATCATTTAAACATACACAGTGTGTGTAAATGTATAAGTGTGTGTAGATGTGTGTAATGGTAGAGTATGTTATGAACAGAGGTGATCTCTATAGTCCATTCTATGGAGGGCTAAAACTGCCATATCATCATACTATCATCATACTATATCATCATCATCATCATCATCATCATCATCATACTATAATTCTAACAATGTCTGTCCGCCTGTGTGTCTGTCTGTGTGTCAGAAACACCGCCGTAGCTCCTCTTTGCCTGCCCCAATCGCTCCCACTTCTCACACAGGCATTGACCATATGAATATGGAGGGCGTAACGAAGCCCTTTTTTTGATTTTACACATTAATGATTATTAATGAATTTATTAGTGAATTAAAAACGGGGGGCAAATATCTCACAATGGGTAAGGGCTAGTCTAAAAAATAAAGAAATAATTGAATAAATAAATAAATGCAAAAATAAATATGCAAAGAAATCAATAATTAAATGTATTTAAGTGACTATTTATTTATTTAATTTATCTACACATTTAAATGTACAATTCGGCAGTTGAAATGAGGTACAGAAAATCCTATGACTCTTAGGCTGATCTCACTGGGTGAAAACTAGATGAACAAGACCAATTTCAGAAGAACAAAACAAACAAAAAAGCAGTGTGAATTGTCTGGAACCAGTGGCTCAGTGTGTTAGAACGCTGCCACATCATTGGGAGATGGTGAGTTCAAACCACACTCAATACTTTACTTTCAAGACCGATTTACAGAAGAACAAAACAAACAAAAAAGCAGTGTGAATTGTCTGGAACCAGTGGCTCAGTGTGTTAGAACGCTGCCACACAGCGACGTAGAGTCTGTGGGGGCCACGGGGCCATGGCCCCCATGAAGAATCCTAGGGCCCCTTTCGGCCCCCATGAAGATTTTCGTGGACATTTTACATTTACATTACATATTTTCTGGGAATTCCGAACATTTTGGACCTCACCGCCGGCAATCTGAGAATCCCATCGTCAAATATTCGGGAAAACAGCGCCTCCCCTGTTGTTCCTCAGGCAACAGTCTGTCTTGAGAGACACCGGCCGTCCAAGAGGTGTTAAAAAGTGCTAATCGGGTTTCTTTTGTAGTTGTTCTTGAGGCGTGACATACACTGATCAAGAATTCACCAAAGAGACCTAACCACAGACTAGTGAGACTACACACTGACTCGAGAAAAGACCCATATCGTCCAAAATAGGCTGATCAGTCGCTGTCTGTGTATAGGCTAATTCATTGGTAAAAGTATGCTAAAGAACTCATTTTTAGACCATTTGGGAAATAAATAAATAAATAAATCCGCGGCGGCGGCCTCGCTTCGCTCGGCCGCGACAGTCCCCCCCAACGCAATTCTGTAGCCTACCCAAAGGTACAACGCACCCGCCGCCTATGATCTCTCTCTCTCTCCCTCTCTCTCTCATAATAATAATAATATAGTCCTGAAAGTCCTCACCTTGGCTTGGACATTGGCCTATAGAAGCTGCTTTAAAAGTACCAGCGAAAACAACTTATTTTTTTCCGCGCTGCGGCGGGGGGGGGGGGGGGGGGGGGCCGGGTGCGGGGAGGCGGGGCTGCGGGGGGGGGGGGGGGGGGGCCTTGAGGATTGATCAAACTCTTCGGCTCTGCTGCCACATCATTGGGAGATGGTGAGTTCAAACCACACTCAAGTGTTTACTTTCAAGTCCAATTTCAGAAGAATAAAATAAACAAAAAAGGAGTGTGAATTGTCTGGAGCCAGTGGCTCAGTGTGTTAGAACGCTGCCACATGATCGGGAGATGGTGAAGGGGCCCCAGGTAGGAGGAGAGTAGGCGAGTGGGCCCGAGGCGGGAGGAGAGTAGGCGAGGGGGCCCCAGGCAGGAGTAGAGTAGGCGCCCAATGCATTCTCTATGGCAATAGCACAAACTTTGGCATGCTACTAGTCCTACATACTTAAACCTACCAACTCCATTCTAGCCTACTTAGGTTCATCTCACGGTGGACATGTTTGCCTGAAAAGGAATCTTTGAAAGGTGTCATTGTTTTAGAAATATAGTGCTTTCAAATTTGAGACTTTTATAATGGGGCTCAATGGCAGATTTTGGCACGTCAAAAAATCACTTTCACCTAGAAACTCCATTCACACTTTTTATTATTCAGCTTACTGTGGAGACACATAATGGAACTTTTTACTTTTAAATGTTTTGTAGTTTCTGAGTTATTTAACTTAAACGCCCAATGCATTCTCAATGCATTCTAAAAATAGACGTCTAAAAAATGTCTAAGAATAGACGTGTAAAACACGTCTATTTTTAGACGTGTTTTAGACGTCTATTTTTAGACGTTTTTTTTATCCCATTTTTAGACGCTCGTCTAATAGCCCATATCGTACGGCATACTGTAGCACGCCGTTTTTCATAATCTTTGAGGATTTGAAAAGAATGAGAAAAAAAATTAATTGAATTTTTGAATTTTCTTTTATCCTGGTTTTTCATCATTTTTGACCATGGGCTATAGCCCATACCATACGGCATACTATAGCACGCAGTTTTTCATCATTTTTGAAGATTAAAAAAAAAACAAAAAAACTATGGTTTATAGCCCATAGTTTTTTGATTTTTTTGATTTTTTTTTAATCCTCGTTTTTCATCATTTTTGACCATCCCACTGAGCAATAGCCGGCTATTAGACGTGCGTCTAAAAATGGGATAAAAAACGTCTAAAAATAGACGTCAAAAAACGTCTAAAAATAGACGTGTTTTAGATGTCTATTTTTAGACGTTTTTTATCCCATTTTTTGACCATGGGCTATAGCCCATACCGTACGGCATACTATAGCACGCCGTTTTTCATCGATGGGTTATATTTTTGATTTAAAAAAAAAGAAAATCCTCGTTTTTCATCATTTTTGATCATCCCACTGAGCAATAGCCGGCTATTAGACGTGTGTCTAAAAATGGGATAAAAAAGGTCTAAAAATAGACGTCGAAAAACGTCTAAAAATAGATGTCTAAAAATAGACGTGTTTTAGACATCTATTTTTTGACGTTTTTTATCCCATTTTTCATAATTTTTGAGGATTTGAAAAGAATGAGAAAAATAAATAAATGATGGGTTATAGCCCATCGTTTTTTGAAATTTTGAAGAAAAGAAAAATCATCGTTTTTCATCATTTTTGACCATGGGCTATAGCCCATACCGTACGGCATACTATAGCACGCCGTTTTTCATCATTTTTGAGGATTTGAAAAAAATGAAGAAAAAAAAAAACGATGGGTTATAGCCCATCGTTTTTTGATTATAAAAAAAAAATTATCCTCGTTTTTCATCATTTTTGACCATCTCACTGAGCAATAGCCAGCTATTAGACGTGCGTCTAAAAATGGGATAAAAAACGTCTAAAAATAGACGTCTAAAAAACGCCAAAAAATAGACGTCTATTTTTAGACGTTTTTTATCCCATTTTTAGACGCTCGTCTAATAGCGTAATACTTTTTTTTTCTTCATTATCATATGGCGTATAATCCCAGCTAACATGTCCACCTGGGCCCAATTGGGTTTTGACATGGGCTATGGGCTTGGGTTCCAAGTGGGCCGTGCACCCAGTATTCACAAAGGGCCAACCCGTGTTAGCCCGGCTTATGTGGGTTTCTAACTGGGTCTTAGGTGGTATCCAAATGGGCCATTTTATTTCAGAACCATGTGTGCCACCTGTGTTTGCCTATATGGGTTTGAACTGGGATCTGATTGGGCCTTAAGTGGGTACCAGCTGGGCAAATTATCAGGCCACACTGCAGTGCGCCACATTGGCGGTGTTTCCAGTTTTCTGTAGTAGTTTCTTCAAGTGTTCAAACTTTATGACTGGATAGCACTCGATCTGTAGAGTCCTACATTACTATCTCCTACGATCAAGGGTTAGGGTTAGGGAACTGTAGCATGCCGTTTTACATCATTTTTGAGGACGAAAATCACTCCGACACCATGGACTATAGCCCATGGTCTGGAAGTGATTTTTTATTTTTTTCAAATCCTCGTTTTTCATCGTTTTTGACCATGGATTATAGCCGGCTTAGGGTTAGGGTTAGGTTCCACGGGCTAATAAAGTGTAAATTTGGGGGTCCTTGGTTTGGGAACCACTGTTGTAGAGGGTCTATACTAGATGATAAGTTAGTGACTTTGACAGTGTACAAATGGAACCAGTTTTCAGCAGGTCAAATGAAGTACAGAAAACCGTATGACTCCCAGGCTGATCTCACTGGGGGAAAACTGTATGAGTTTATTTGAACTAACAATCAATTGAAAAATATATTCTGGATGTGACACTCACAAGCCGAATTAGCACAGTTGGTAGAGCATTAGACTGTAGATCTGAAGGTTCCTGGTTCAAACCTGAGATTCGGCAGTTGAAATGAGGTACAGACAACCGTATGACTCTCAAGCTGATCTCACTGTGGAATGAGTTTATGTTTAAGAACTAACATTACATTGAAAAATACATTCTGGATGTGTCACTTACAAGCAAACAAACAAAAAAGCAGTGTGAATTTTCTCGAGCCAGTGGCTCAGTGTGTTAGAAAACTGTCCACATGTTTGGGAGATGGTGAGTTCAAAACCCAAATAAGTCTTTATTTTCAAGACCAATTTCAGAAGAAGAAAACAAACAAAAAAGCAGTGTGAATTGTCTGGAGCCAGTGGCTCAGTGTGTTAGAACGCTGCCACATGATCGGGAGATGGTGAGTCGGCAGTAGAAATGAGGTACAGACAACCGTATGACTCTCAAGCTGATCTCACTGCGGGATGAACTGTATGAGTTTATGTTTAAGAACTAACAATGCATTGAAAAATACATTCTGGATGTGTCACTTACAAGCCGAAATAGCTCAGTAGGAAGAGCATTAGACTGAAGATCTAAACGTCCCTAGTTCAATCCTGGGTTTTGGCAGTTGAAATGAGTTACAGAAAACTGTATATAGTTTCGGAAGACTTACTATAATATGTTGTTTTTCATGATTTTGAAGGATAAAAAAAAGACATACTATAGTTCATGGGTTTGGAAGACATACATGTGTACTTCATGATTTGGAGGATTAAAGAATATCAGCCAAAATCCAACTCCAAACTCTAACTCACAGGCAAAGGAAGACTGTTGTTGCAGATAGCAATAGGTAACTGAGTTAGGGTGCTGTCGTCATTGTCTGGAGATTGAAGGTTCAAACCCCACTCAACTATTTACTGTGAAGTTTTCCTTTCCACACTGACATCAAGTGGCCTGGAAATTCCATCTGAACTGTGGCCCAGCGGATAAATCACAAGTTATCTGTGGAGTACCTTGTAGAATTGTGCTAGTTCAAACCCAACACACTCAGTAGGAAGGTGCTGTTTTTTGACGTGCCAATCATTCTGATTGACAGATTCCTTGGCCAATCAGATCGGTCTGCCTTCAGCCAATCGTAGGGCTCCTTACATTGTCTGCTCCAATCAAATGGTCGCAGACCCGGACCACTTCCTTGTTTATAACTGGATGAAATACTCTGACCTGTTTTAGATTTATAGTGATTCTTCAACTTCATTTTCTTCATTTTCACAGTTTTTGACGTTTTATTAATATAATTGATCATTCTAGATCACTGCTAGATCTGTAACAATCTTCTCTTATGGGGTTAGGGTTAGGGTTAGGGTTATGGTTATGTTCAGGTTCCGGTTCCTCAGGTTAATAAAGTGTAAATGTGGGGGTCCTTGACAAGAAAAGGTTTGGGAACCACTGTTGTAGAGGGACTATAGAATAGATAGATGTTGATAGTATTAAGTTAGTTACTTTGACAGTGTACAAATGGAACCGGTTTTCAGCAGGTCAAATGAGGTACAGAAAACCATATGACTCCCAGGCTGATCTCACTGGGGGAAAACTGTATGAGTTTGTTTAAGAACTAACAATCAATTGAAAAATATATTCTGGATGTGACACTTACAAGCCAAATTAGCGCATTTGGTAGAGCATTAGACTGAAGATCTAAAGGTCCCTGGTTCAATCCAGGCTTTTGGCAGTTGAAATGAGGTACAGAAAATCCTACGACTCTTAGGCTGATCTCACTGGGTGAAAAGCTTTGAGTTTTTTTGTTTAAGAAGTAACAAGTAACAGTCAATGTAAAAATAAATACTGGATGTGTTACTTGCAAGCTGTAATAGCTCAGTTGGGAGAGCGTTAGACTGTAGATCTGAAGGTTCCTGGTTCAAACCTGTGATTCGGCAGTTGAAATGAGGTACAGACAACCGTATGACTCTCAAGCTGATCTCACTGTGGGATGAACTGTATGGGTTTTTGTTTAAGAACTAACAATACATTGAAAAATACATTCTGGATGTGTCACTTACAAGCAAACAAACAAAAAAGCAGTGTGAATTGTCTGGAGCCAGTGGCTCAGTGTGTAAGAACACTGTCCACATGTTTGGGAGATGGTGAGTTCAAACCCCAAATAAATCTTTATTTTCAAGACCAATTTCAGAAGAAGAAAACAAACAAAAAAGCAGTGTGCTTTGTCTGGAGCCAGTGGCTCAGTGTGTTAGAACGCTGCCACATGATCGGGAGATGGTGAGTCGGCAGTAGAAATGAGGTACAGACAACCGTATGACTCTCAAGCTGATCTCACTGTGGGATGAACTGTATGGGTTTTTGTTTAAGAACTAACAATACATTGAAAAATACATTCTGGATGTGTCACTTACAAGCCGAAATAGCTCAGTAGGAAGAGCATTAGACTGAAGATCTAAACGTCCCTAGTTCAATCCTGGGTTTTGGCAGTTGAAATGAGTTACAGAAAACTGTATATAGTTTCGGAAGACTTACTATAATATGTTGTTTTTCATGATTTTGAAGGATAAAAAAAAGACATACTATAGTTCATGGGTTTGGAAGACATACATGTGTACTTCATGATTTGGAGGATTAAAGAATATCAGCCAAAATCCAACTCCAAACTCTAACTCACAGGCAAAGGAAGACTGTTGTTGCAGATAGCAATAGGTAACTGAGTTAGGGTGCTGTCGTCATTGTCTGGAGATTGAAGGTTCAAACCCCACTCAACTATTTACTGTGAAGTTTTCCTTTCCACACTGACATCAAGTGGCCTGGAAATTCCATCTGAACTGTGGCCCAGCGGATAAATCACAAGTTATCTGTGGAGTACCTTGTAGAATTGTGCTAGTTCAAACCCAACACACTCAGTAGGAAGGTGCTGTTTTTTGACGTGCCAATCATTCTGATTGACAGATTCCTTGGCCAATCAGATCGGTCTGCCTTCAGCCAATCGTAGGGCTCCTTACATTGTCTGCTCCAATCAAATGGTCGCAGACCCGGACCACTTCCTTGTTTATAACTGGATGAAATACTCTGACCTGTTTTAGATTTATAGTGATTCTTCAACTTCATTTTCTTCATTTTCACAGTTTTTGACGTTTTATTAATATAATTGATCATTCTAGATCACTGCTAGATCTGTAACAATCTTCTCTTATGGGGTTAGGGTTAGGGTTAGGGTTAGGGTTATGGTTATGTTCAGGTTCCGGTTCCTCAGGTTAATAAAGTGTAAATGTGGGGGTCCTTGACAAGAAAAGGTTTGGGAACCACTGTTGTAGAGGGACTATAGAATAGATAGATGTTGATAGTATTAAGTTAGTTACTTTGACAGTGTACAAATGGAACCGGTTTTCAGCAGGTCAAATGAGGTACAGAAAACCATATGACTCCCAGGCTGATCTCACTGGGGGAAAACTGTATGAGTTTATTTGTTTAAGAACTAACAATCAATTGAAAAATATATTCTGGATGTGACACTTACAAGCCAAATTAACGCATTTGGTAGAGCATTAGACTGAAGATCTAAAGGTCCCTGGTTCAATCCAGGCTTTCGGCAGTTGAAATGAGGTACAGAAAATCCTACGACTCTTAGGCTGATCTCACTGGGTGAAAAACTTTATGAGTTTTTTTGTTTAAGAAGTAACAAGTAACAGTCAATGTAAAAATAAATACTGGATGTGTTACTTGCAAGCTGTAATAGCTCAGTTGGGAGAGCGTTAGACTGTAGATCTGAAGGTTCCTGGTTCAAACCTGTGATTCGGCAGTTGAAATGAGGTCCAGACAACCGTATGACTCTCAAGCTGATCTCACTGTGGGATGAACTGTATGGGTTTTTGTTTAAGAACTAACAATACATTGAAAAATACATTCTGGATGTGTCACTTACATGCAAACAAACAAAAAAGCAGTGTGAATTGTCTGGAGTCAGTGGCTCAGTGTGTTAGAACACTGTCCACATGTTTGGGAGATGGTGAGTTCAAACCCCAAATAAATCTTTATTTTCAAGACCAATTTCAGAAGAAGAAAACAAACAAAAAAGCATTGTGCATTGTCTGGAGCCAGTGGCTCAGTGTGTTAGAACGCTGCCACATGATCGGGAGATGGTGAGTCGGCAGTAGAAATGAGGTACAGACAACCGTATGACTCTCAAGCTGATCTCACTGCGGGATGAACTGTGTGTGTTTATGTTTAAGAACTAACAATTCATTGAAAAATACATTCTGGATGTGTCACTTACAAGCCGAAATAGCTCAGTTGGAAGAGCATTAGACTGAAGATCTAAACGTCCCTAGTTCAATCCTGTGTTTCGGCAGTTGAAATGAGTTACCAAAAACTGTATATAGTTTCGGAAGACTTACTATAATATGTTGTTTTTCATGATTTTGAAGGATAAAAAAAGACATACTATAGTTCATGGGTTTGTAAGACATACATGTGTACTTCATGATTTGGAGGATTAAAAAATATCAGCCAAACACTCAACTATTTACTGTGAAGTTTTCCTTTCCACACTGACATCAAGTGGCCTGGAAATTCCAGCTGAACTGTGTGCAGCTAAGTGGCCCAGCGGATAAGTCACAAGTTATCTGTAGAGTACCTTGTAGAATTGTGCTAGTTCAAACCCAACACACTCAGTAGGAAGGTGCTGGTTTTTGACGTGCCAATCATTCTGATTGACAGATTCCTTGGCCAATCAGATCGGTCTGCCTTCAGCCAATCCTAGGGCTCCTTACATTGTCTCGTCCAATCAAATGGTCGCAGACCCGGACCACTTCCTTGTTTTTTAACTGGATGAAATACTCTGACCTGTTTTAGATTTATAGTGATTCTTCAACTTCATTTTGTTCATTTTCACAGTTTTTGACGTTTTATTAATATAATTGATCCTTCTAGATCACTGCTAGATCTGTAACAATCTTCTCTTATGGGGTTAGGGTTAGGGTTAGGGTTAGGGTTAGGGTTAGGGTTAGGTTCAGGTTCAGGTTCAGGTTCCGGTTCCACAGGTTAATAAAGTGTAAATGTTGGGGTCCTTGACAAGAAAAGGTTTGGGAACCACTGTTGTAGAGGGACTATAGAATAGATAGATGTTGATAGTATTAAGTTAGTTACTTTGACAGTGTACAAATGGAACCGGTTTTCAGCAGGTCAAATGAGGTACAGAAAACCATATGACTCCCAGGCTGATCTCACTGGGGGAAAACTGTATGAGTTTGTTTAAGAACTAACAATCAATTGAAAAATATATTCTGGATGTGACACTTACAAGCCAAATTAGCGCATTTGGTAGAGCATTAGACTGAAGATCTAAAGGTCCCTGGTTCAATCCAGGCTTTCGGCAGTTGAAATGAGGTACAGAAAATCCTACGACTCTTAGGCTGATCTCACTGGGTGAAAAACTTTGAGTTTTTTTGTTTAAGAAGTAACAAGTAACAGTCAATGTGAAAATAAATACTGGATGTGTTACTTGCAAGCTGTAATAGCTCAGTTGGGAGAGCGTTAGACTGTAGATCTGAAGGTTCCTGGTTCAAACCTGTGATTCGGCAGTTGAAATGAGGTACAGACAACCGTATGACTCTCAAGCTGATCTCACTGTGGGATGAACTGTATGGGTTTTTGTTTAAGAACTAACAATACATTTAAAAATACATTCTGGATGTGTCACTTACAAGCAAACAAACAAAAAAGCAGTGTGAATTGTCTGGAGCCAGTGGCTCAGTGTGTAAGAACACTGTCCACATGTTTGGGAGATGGTGAGTTCAAACCCCAAATAAATCTTTATTTTCAAGACCAATTTCAGAAGAAGAAAACAAACAAAAAAGCAGTGTGCATTGTCTGGAGCCAGTGGCTCAGTGTTTTAGAACGCTGCCACATGATCGGGAGATGGTGAGTCGGCAGTAGAAATGAGGTACCGAAAACCGTATGACTCTCAAGCTGATCTCACTGCGGGATTAACTGTATGTGTTTATGTTTAAGAACTAACAATGCATTGAAAAATACATTCTGGATGTGTCACTTACAAGCCGAAATAGCTCAGTTGGAAGAGCATTAGACTGAAGATCTAAACGTCCCTAGTTCAATCCTGTGTTTCGGCAGTTGAAATGAGTTACCAAAAACTGTATATAGTTTCGGAAGACTTACTATAATATGTTGTTTTTCATGATTTTGAAGGATAAAAAAAGACATACTATAGTTCATGGCTTTGTAAGACATACATGTGTACTTCATGATTTGGAGGATTAAAAAATATCAGCCAAACACTCAACTATTTACTGTGAAGTTTTCCTTTCCACACTGACATCAAGTGGCCTGGAAATTCCAGCTGAACTGTGTGCAGCTAAGTGGCCCAGCGGATAAGTCACAAGTTATCTGTAGAGTACCTTGTAGAATTGTGCTAGTTCAAACCCAACACACTCAGTAGGAAGGTGCTGGTTTTTGACGTGCCAATCATTCTGATTGACAGATTCCTTGGCCAATCAGATCGGTCTGCCTTCAGCCAATCCTAGGGCTCCTTACATTGTCTCGTCCAATCAAATGGTCGCAGACCCGGACCACTTCCTTGTTTTTTAACTGGATGAAATACTCTGACCTGTTTTAGATTTATAGTGATTCTTCAACTTCATTTTGTTCATTTTCACAGTTTTTGACGTTTTATTAATATAATTGATCCTTCTAGATCACTGCTAGATCTGTAACAATCTTCTCTTATGGGGTTAGGGTTAGGGTTAGGGTTAGGGTTAGGGTTAGGGTTAGGGTTAGGGTTAGGGTTAGGGTTAGGGTTAGGGTTAGGTTCAGGTTCAGGTTCAGGTTCCGGTTCCACAGGTTAATAAAGTGTAAATGTGGGGGTCCTTGACAAGAAAAGGTTTGGGAACCACTGTTGTAGAGGGACTATAGAATAGATAGATGTTGATAGTATTAAGTTAGTTACTTTGACAGTGTACAAATGGAACCGGTTTTCAGCAGGTCAAATGAGGTACAGAAAACCATATGACTCCCAGGCTGATCTCACTGGGGGAAAACTGTATGAGTTTATTTGTTTAAGAACTAAAAATCAATTGAAAAATATATTCTGGATGTGACACTTACAAGCCAAATTAACGCATTTGGTAGAGCATTAGACTGAAGATCTAAAGGTCCCTGGTTCAATCCAGGCTTTCGGCAGTTGAAATGAGGTACAGAAAATCCTACGACTCTTAGGCTGATCTCACTGGGTGAAAAACTTTATGAGTTTTTTTGTTTAAGAAGTAACAAGTAACAGTCAATGTAAAAATAAATACTGGATGTGTTACTTGCAAGCTGTAATAGCTCAGTTGGGAGAGCGTTAGACTGTAGATCTGAAGGTTCCTGGTTCAAACCTGTGATTCGGCAGTTGAAATGAGGTACAGACAACCGTATGACTCTCAAGCTGATCTCACTGTGGGATGAACTGTATGGGTTTTTGTTTAAGAACTAACAATACATTGAAAAATACATTCTGGATGTGTCACTTACAAGCAAACAAACAAAAAAGCAGTGTGAATTGTCTGGAGCCAGTGGCTCAGTGTGTTAGAACACTGTCCACATGTTTGGGAGATGGTGAGTTCAAACCCCAAATAAATCTTTATTTTCAAGACCTATTTCAGAAGAAGAAAACAAACAAAAAAGCAGTGTGAATTGTCTGGAGCCAGTGGCTCAGTGTGTTAGAACACTGTCCACATGTTTGGGAGATGGTGAGTTCAAACCCCAAATAAATCTTTATTTTCAAGACCTATTTCAGAAGAAGAAAACAAACAAAAAAGCAGTGTGCATTGTCTGGAGCCAGTGGCTCAGTGTGTTAGAACGCTGCCACATGATCGGGAGATGGTGAGTCGGCAGTAGAAATGAGGTACCGAAAACCGTATGACTCTCAAGCTGATCTCACTGCGGGATTAACTGTATGTGTTTATGTTTAAGAACTAACAATGCATTGAAAAATACATTCTGGATGTGTCACTTACAAGCCGAAATAGCTCAGTTGGAAGAGCATTAGACTGAAGATCTAAACGTCCCTAGTTCAATCCTGTGTTTCGGCAGTTGAAATGAGTTACCAAAAACTGTATATAGTTTCGGAAGACTTACTATAATATGTTGTTTTTCATGATTTTGAAGGATAAAAAAAGACATACTATAGTTCATGGGTTTGTAAGACATACATGTGTACTTCATGATTTGGAGGATTAAAAAATATCAGCCAAACACTCAACTATTTACTGTGAAGTTTTCCTTTCCACACTGACATCAAGTGGCCTGGAAATTCCAGCTGAACTGTGTGCAGCTAAGTGGCCCAGCGGATAAGTCACAAGTTATCTGTAGAGTACCTTGTAGAATTGTGCTAGTTCAAACCCAACACACTCAGTAGGAAGGTGCTGGTTTTTGACGTGCCAATCATTCTGATTGACAGATTCCTTGGCCAATCAGATCGGTCTGCCTTCAGCCAATCCTAGGGCTCCTTACATTGTCTCGTCCAATCAAATGGTCGCAGACCCGGACCACTTCCTTGTTTTTTAACTGGATGAAATACTCTGACCTGTTTTAGATTTATAGTGATTCTTCAACTTCATTTTGTTCATTTTCACAGTTTTTGACGTTTTATTAATATAATTGATCCTTCTAGATCACTGCTAGATCTGTAACAATCTTCTCTTATGGGGTTAGGGTTAGGGTTAGGGTTAGGGTTAGGGTTAGGGTTAGGGTTAGGGTTAGGGTTAGGGTTAGGGTTAGGTTCAGGTTCAGGTTCAGGTTCCGGTTCCACAGGTTAATAAAGTGTAAATGTGGGGGTCCTTGACAAGAAAAGGTTTGGGAACCACTGTTGTAGAGGGACTATAGAATAGATAGATGTTGATAGTATTAAGTTAGTTACTTTGACAGTGTACAAATGGAACCGGTTTTCAGCAGGTCAAATGAGGTACAGAAAACCATATGACTCCCAGGCTGATCTCACTGGGGGAAAACTGTATGAGTTTATTTGTTTAAGAACTAAAAATCAATTGAAAAATATATTCTGGATGTGACACTTACAAGCCAAATTAACGCATTTGGTAGAGCATTAGACTGAAGATCTAAAGGTCCCTGGTTCAATCCAGGCTTTCGGCAGTTGAAATGAGGTACAGAAAATCCTACGACTCTTAGGCTGATCTCACTGGGTGAAAAACTTTATGAGTTTTTTTGTTTAAGAAGTAACAAGTAACAGTCAATGTAAAAATAAATACTGGATGTGTTACTTGCAAGCTGTAATAGCTCAGTTGGGAGAGCGTTAGACTGTAGATCTGAAGGTTCCTGGTTCAAACCTGTGATTCGGCAGTTGAAATGAGGTACAGACAACCGTATGACTCTCAAGCTGATCTCACTGTGGGATGAACTGTATGGGTTTTTGTTTAAGAACTAACAATACATTGAAAAATACATTCTGGATGTGTCACTTACAAGCAAACAAACAAAAAAGCAGTGTGAATTGTCTGGAGCCAGTGGCTCAGTGTGTTAGAACACTGTCCACATGTTTGGGAGATGGTGAGTTCAAACCCCAAATAAATCTTTATTTTCAAGACCTATTTCAGAAGAAGAAAACAAACAAAAAAGCAGTGTGAATTGTCTGGAGCCAGTGGCTCAGTGTGTTAGAACACTGTCCACATGTTTGGGAGATGGTGAGTTCAAACCCCAAATAAATCTTTATTTTCAAGACCTATTTCAGAAGAAGAAAACAAACAAAAAAGCAGTGTGCATTGTCTGGAGCCAGTGGCTCAGTGTGTTAGAACGCTGCCACATGATCGGGAGATGGTGAGTCGGCAGTAGAAATGAGGTACAGACAACCGTATGACTCTCAAGCTGATCTCACTGCGGGATGAACTGTATGTGTTTATGTTTAAGAACTAACAATGCATTGAAAAATACATTCTGGATGTGTCACTTACAAGCCGAAATAGCTCAGTTGGAAGAGCATTAGACTGAAGATCTAAACGTCCCTAGTTCAATCCTGTGTTTCGGCAGTTGAAATGAGTTACCAAAAACTGTATATAGTTTCGGAAGACTTACTATAATATGTTGTTTTTCATGATTTTGAAGGATAAAAAAAGACATACTATAGTTCATGGGTTTGTAAGACATACATGTGTACTTCATGATTTGGAGGATTAAAAAATATCAGCCAAACACTCAACTATTTACTGTGAAGTTTTCCTTTCCACACTCACATCAAGTGGCCTGGACATTCCAGCTCAACTGTGTGCCGCTAAGTGGCCCAGCGGATAAATCACAAGTTATCTGTAGAGTACCTTGTAGAATTGTGCTAGTTCAAACCCAACACACTCAGTAGGAAGGTGCTGGTTTTTGACGTGCCAATCATTCTGATTGACAGATTCCATGGCCAATCAGATCGGTCTGCCTTCAGCCAATCCTAGGGCTCCTTACATTGTCTCGTCCAATCAAATGGTCGCAGACCCGGACCACTTCCTTGTTTTTTAACTGGATGAAATACTCTGACCTGTTTTAGATTTATAGTGATTCTTCAACTTCATTTTGTTCATTTTCACAGTTTTTGACGTTTTATTAATATAATTGATCCTTCTAGATCACTGCTAGATCTGTAACAATCTTCTCTTATGGGGTTAGGGTTAGGGTTCAGGTTCAGGTTCAGGTTCAGGTTCAGGTTCAGGTTCAGGTTCAGGTTCAGGTTCAGGTTCAGGTTCAGGTTCAGGTTCAGGTTCAGGTTCAGGTTCAGGTTCAGGTTCAGGTTCCGGTTCCACAGGTTAATAAAGTGTAAATGTGGGGGTCCTTGACAAGAAAAGGTTTGGGAACCACTGTTGTAGAGGGACTATAGAATAGATAGATGTTGATAGTATTAAGTTAGTTACTTTGACAGTGTACAAATGGAACCGGTTTTCAGCAGGTCAAATGAGGTACAGAAAACCATATGACTCCCAGGCTGATCTCACTGGGGGAAAACTGTATGAGTTTATTTGTTTAAGAACTAACAATCAATTGAAAAATATATTCTGGATGTGACACTTACAAGCCAAATTAACGCATTTGGTAGAGCATTAGACTGAAGATCTAAAGGTCCCTGGTTCAATCCAGGCTTTCGGCAGTTGAAATGAGGTACAGAAAATCCTACGACTCTTAGGCTGATCTCACTGGGTGAAAAACTTTATGAGTTTTTTTGTTTAAGAAGTAACAAGTAACAGTCAATGTAAAAATAAATACTGGATGTGTTACTTGCAAGCTGTAATAGCTCAGTTGGGAGAGCGTTAGACTGTAGATCTGAAGGTTCCTGGTTCAAACCTGTGATTCGGCAGTTGAAATGAGGTACAGACAACCGTATGACTCTCAAGCTGATCTCACTGTGGGATGAACTGTATGGGTTTTTGTTTAAGAACTAACAATAGCCTACATTGAAAAATACATTCTGGATGTGTCACTTACAAGCAAACAAACAAAAAAGCAGTGTGAATTGTCTGGAGCCAGTGGCTCAGTGTGTAAGAACACTGTCCACATGTTTGGGAGATGGTGAGTTCAAACCCCAAATAAATCTTTATTTTCAAGACCAATTTCAGAAGAAGAAAACAAACAAAAAAGCAGTGTGCATTGTCTGGAGCCAGTGGCTCAGTGTGTTAGAACGCTGCCACATGATCGGGAGATGGTGAGTCGGCAGTAGAAATGAGGTACCGAAAACCGTATGACTCTCAAGCTGATCTCACTGCGGGATTAACTGTATGTGTTTATGTTTAAGAACTAACAATGCATTGAAAAATACATTCTGGATGTGTCACTTACAAGCCGAAATAGCTCAGTTGGAAGAGCATTAGACTGAAGATCTAAACGTCCCTAGTTCAATCCTGTGTTTCGGCAGTTGAAATGAGTTACCAAAAACTGTATATAGTTTTGGAAGACTTACTATAATATGTTGTTTTTCATGATTTTGAAGGATAAAAAAAGACATACTATAGTTCATGGCTTTGTAAGACATACATGTGTACTTCATGATTTGGAGGATTAAAAAATATCAGCCAAACACTCAACTATTTACTGTGAAGTTTTCCTTTCCACACTGACATCAAGTGGCCTGGAAATTCCAGCTGAACTGTGTGCCGCTAAGTGGCCCAGCGGATAAGTCACAAGTTATCTGTAGAGTACCTTGTAGAATTGTGCTAGTTCAAACCCAACACACTCAGTAGGAAGGTGCTGGTTTTTGACGTGCCAATCATTCTGATTGACAGATTCCTTGGCCAATCAGATCGGTCTGCCTTCAGCCAATCCTAGGGCTCCTTACATTGTCTCGTCCAATCAAATTGTCGCAGACCCGGACCACTTCCTTGTTTTTTAACTGGATGAAATACTCTGACCTGTTTTAGATTTATAGTGATTCTTCAACTTCATTTTGTTCATTTTCACAGTTTTTGACGTTTTATTAATATAATTGATCCTTCTAGATCACTGCTAGATCTGTAACAATCTTCTCTTATGGGGTTAGGGTTAGGGTTAGGGTTAGGGTTAGGGTTAGGGTTAGGGTTAGGGTTAGGGTTAGGGTTAGGGTTAGGGTTAGGTTCAGGTTCAGGTTCAGGTTCCGGTTCCACAGGTTAATAAAGTGTAAATGTGGGGGTCCTTGACAAGAAAAGGTTTGGGAACCACTGTTGTAGAGGGACTATAGAATAGATAGATGTTGATAGTATTAAGTTAGTTACTTTGACAGTGTACAAATGGAACCGGTTTTCAGCAGGTCAAATGAGGTACAGAAAACCATATGACTCCCAGGCTGATCTCACTGGGGGAAAACTGTATGAGTTTATTTGTTTAAGAACTAAAAATCAATTGAAAAATATATTCTGGATGTGACACTTACAAGCCAAATTAATGCATTTGGTAGAGCATTAGACTGAAGATCTAAAGGTCCCTGGTTCAATCCAGGCTTTCGGCAGTTGAAATGAGGTACAGAAAATCCTACGACTCTTAGGCTGATCTCACTGGGTGAAAAGCTTTATGAGTTTTTTTTGTTTAAGAAGTAACAAGTAACAGTCAATGTGTGTTACTTGCTAGCTGTAATAGCTCAGTTGGGAGAGCGTTAGACTGTAGATCTGAAGGTTCCTGGTTCAAACCTGTGATTCGGCAGTTGAAATGAGGTACAGACAACCGTATGACTCTCAAGCTGATCTCACTGTGGGATGAACTGTATGAGTTTTTGTTTAAGAACTAACAATACATTGAAAAATACATTCTGGATTTGTCACTTACAAGCAAACAAACAAAAAAGCACTTTGTTTTCCACACTTACATCAAATAGCACAAAAAAGCTGTGTAGTAGTATCCAGCAGTTAGCTCAGTGTGATGAGAGGCTGTCCTTGGGAGCCACAGGTCCAGGGTTCAAATCCCACATTAGTCATAACTGTGACACTTTGCTTTGCACACTGATTTCCAGAAGGACAACTTTAAAGCAGCCCAGAAATTCACCATGTTTGTGTGCCTCAGTGGCCCAACGGATAAGTCAGATGATATCCGTAGTATACCTAGTAGAAGTGTGCCGGTTCAAACCCGACATGCGGTGTTCAAATCACCAACACCTAGAGTAGGCGTGTCCCAGCGGTCTTTCTTTACTGTGCCACTTTGCTTTCCACACTTACATCAAATAGCACAAAAAAGCTGTGTAGTAGTATCCAGCAGTTAGCTCAGTGTGATGAGAGGCTGTCCTTGGGAGCCACAGGTCCAGGGTTCAAATCCCACATTAGTCATAACTGTGACACTTTGCTTTGCACACTGATTTCCAGAAGGACAACTTTAAAGCAGCCCAGAAATTCACCATGTTTGTGTGCCTCGGTGGCCCAACGGATAAGTCAGATGATATCCGTAGTATACCTAGTAGAAGTGTGCCGGTTCAAACCCGACATGCGGTGTTCAAATCACCAACACCTAGAGTAGGCGTGTCCCAGCGTTCTTTCTTTACTGTGACACTTTGCTTTCCACACTTACATCAAATAGCACAAAAAAGCTGTGTATTAGTATCCAGCAGTTAGCTCAGTGTGATGAGAGGCTGTCCTTGGGAGCCACAGGTCCAGTGTTCTAATCCCACATTAGTCATAACTGTGACACTTTGCTTTGCACACTGATTTCCAGAAGGACAACTTTAAAGCAGCCCAGAAATTCACCATGTTTGTGTGCCTCGGTGGCCCAACGGATAAGTCAGATGATATCCGTAGTATACCTAGTAGAAGTGTGCCGGTTCAAACCCGACATGCGGTGTTCAAATCACCAACACCTAGAGTAGGCGTGTCCCAGCGGTCTTTCTTTACTGTGACACTTTGCTTTCCACACTTACATCAAATAGCACAAAAAAGCTGTGTAGTAGTATCCAGCAGTTAGCTCAGTGTGATGAGAGGCTGTCCTTGGGAGCCACAGGTCCAGGGTTCAAATCCCACATTAGTCATAACTGTGACACTTTGCTTTGCACACTGATTTCCAGAAGGACAACTTTAAAGCAGCCCAGAAATTCACCATGATTGTGTGCCTCAGTGGCCCAGCGGATAAGTCAAATGATATCCGTAGTATACCTAGTAGAAGTGTGCCGGTTCAAACCCGACATACTCCTAGTAGGCGGTGATGGTTCAAATCACTGACACTTAGAGTAGGAGTGGCCCAGTGGATAAATCAGATGATATCCATAGCCCGCACCTAGTACAAGGTGCGGGGTTCAGGTAGAGTAGGAGTGGCCCAGTGGATAAATCAGATGATATCCATAGCCCGCACCTAGTACAAGGTGCGGGGTTCAGGTAGGAGGAGAGTAGCGTGGGCAGGTAGGAGGAGAGTAGCGTGGGCAGGTAGGAGGAGATTAGTGGGGTCAGGTAGGAGGAGAGTAAGGTGGTCAGGTAGGTGGGGGGTCAGGTAGGAGGAGAGCAGGGTGGTCAGGTAGGAGGAGAGTCGGGTTCAGGTAGGAGGAGAGCAGGGTGGTCAGGTAGGAGGACAGTAGCCTGAGGCGGAGTTCAGTCAGTAGGAAAGGGGAGTGGCCAGGCAGCGGGAGAGTAGGAAGGGGAGGGGCCAGGCAGGGGGAGAGTAGGGAGGGGCCAGGCAGGAGTAGAGTAGGAAGGGGAGGGGCCAGGCAGGAGGAGAGTAGGAAGGGGAGGAGCCAGGCAGGAGGAGAGTAGGAAGGGGAGGAGACAGGCAGGAGGAGAGCAGGAAGGCGAGGGGCCAGGCAGGAGCAGAGTAGGAAGGGGAGGGGGCAGGCAGGGGGAGAGTAGGAAAGGGAGGGGCCTGGCAGGATGAGAGTAGGAAGGGGAGGGGCCTGGCAGGAGGAGAGTAGGAAGGGGAGGGGCCTGGCAGGAGGAGAGTAGGAAGGGGAGGGGCCTGGCAGGAGGAGAGTAGGAAGGGGAGGGGCCTGGCAGGAGGAGAGTAGGAAGGGGAGGGGCCTGGCAGGAGGAGAGTGGGGAGGGGCCAGGCAGGGGGAGGTGCCAGGCAGGGGGAGAGTAGTGAGGGGAGGGGCCAGGCAGGGGGAGAGTAGTGAGGGGAGGGGCCAGGCAGGGGGAGAGTAGGGAGGGGAGGGGCCAGGCAGGGGGAGAGTAGGGAGGGGAGGGGCCAGGCAGGGGGAGAGTAGGGAGGGGAGGGGCCAGGCAGGGGGGGTCTTCCTGGTTTTTTTTATGATTTCTTTTTTTTTTTTTTTTTTTTTAACTTTTAATCTAGAAAATTATAAAAAAAATCAGGAAGACCCCCCCTGCCTCCTCTCCCCCTGCCTGGCCCCTGCCTCCTCTCCCCCTGCCTGGCCCCTCCCTACTCTCCCCCTGCCTGGCCCCTCCCCTTCCTACTCTCCCCCCCCCTACTCTCCCCCTGCCTGGCCCCTCCCCTCCCTACTCTCCCCCTGCCTGGCCCCTCCCCTTCCTACTCTCCCCCCCCTACTCTCCCCCTGCCTGGCCCCTCCCCTTCCTACTCTCCCCCCCCTACTCTCCCCCTGCCTGGCCCCTCCCCTTCCTCCTCTCCCCCTCCCTACTCTCCCCCTGCCTGGCCCCTCCCCTCCCTACTCTCCCCCTGCCTGGCCCCTCCCTACTCTCCCCCTGCCTGGCCCATCCCCTTCCTACTCTCCTCCTGCCTGGCCCCTCCCCTTCCTACTCTCCACCTGCCTGGCGCCTCCCCTTCCTACTGTCCTCCTGCCAGGCACCTCCCCTTCCTACTCTCCTCCTGCCTGGCCCCACCCTACTCTCCCCCTGCCTGGCCCCTCCCCTTCCTACTCTCCTCCTGCCTGGCCCCACCCTACTCTCCCCCTGCCTGGCTCCTCCCCTTCCTACTCTCCTCCTGCCTGGCCCCTCCCTACTCTCCTCCTGCCTGGCCCCTCCCCTTCCTACTCTACTCCTGCCTGGCCCCTCCCTACTCTCCCCCTGCCTGGCCCGTCCCCTTCCTACTCTCACCCTGCCTGGCCCCTCCCCTTTCCTACTGACTGAACTCCGCCTCAGGCTACTGTCCTCCTACCTGACCACCCTGCTCTCCTCCTACCTGAACCCGACTCTCCTCCTACCTGACCACCTTTCTCTCCTCCTACCTGACCCCCCACCTACCTGACCACCTTACTCTCCTCCTACCTGACCCCACTAATCTCCTCCTACCTGCCCAATCTACTCTCCTCCTACCTGCCCACGATACTCTCCTCCTACCTGAACCCCGCACCTTGTACTAGGTGCGGGCTATGGATATCATCTGATTTATCCACTGGGCCACTCCTACTCTACCTGAACCCCACACCTTGTACTAGGTGCGGGCTATGGATATCATCTGATTTATCCACTGGGCCACTCCTACTCTAAGTGTCAGTGATTTGAACCATCACCGCCTACTAGGAGTATGTCGGGTTTGAACCGGCACACTTCTACTAGGTATACTACGGATATCATTTGACTTATCCGCTGGGCCACTGAGGCACACAATCATGGTGAATTTCTGGGCTGCTTTAAAGTTGTCCTTCTGGAAATCAGTGTGCAAAGCAAAGTGTCACAGTTATGACTAATGTGGGATTTGAACACTGGACCTGTGGCTCCCAAGGACAGCCTCTCATCACACTGAGCTAACTGCTGGATACTACTACACAGCTTTTTTGTGCTATTTGATGTAAGTGTGGAAAGCAAAGTGTCACAGTAAAGAAAGACCACTGGGACACGCCTACTCTAGGTGTTGGTGATTTGAACACTGCATGTCGGGTTTGAACCGGCACACTTCTACTAGGTATACTACGGATATCATCTGACTTATCCGTTGGGCCACCGAGGCACACAAACATGGTGAATTTCTGGGCTGCTTTAAAGTTGTCCTTCTGGAAATCAGTGTGCAAAGCAAAGTGTCACAGTTATGACTAATGTGGGATTTGAACACTGGACCTGTGGCTCCCAAGGACAGCCTCTCATCACACTGAGCTAACTGCTGGATGCTACTACACAGCTTTTTTGTGCTATTTGATGTAAGTGTGGAAAGCAAAGTGTCACAGTAAAGAAAGACCGCTGGGACACGCCTACTCTAGGTGTTGGTGATTTGAACACCGCATGTCGTATGTCGGGTTTGAACCGGCACACTTCTGCTAGGTATACTACGGATATCATCTGACTTATCCGTTGGGCCACTGAGGCACACAAACATGGTGAATTTCTGGGCTGCTTTAAAGTTGTCCTTCTGGAAATCAGTGTGCAAAGCAAAGTGTCACAGTTATGACTAATGTGGGATTTGAACCCTGGACCTGTGGCTCCCAATGATAGCCTCTCATCACACTGAGCTAACTGCTGGATACTACTACACAGCTTTTTTGTGCTATTTGATGTAAGTGTGGAAAGCAAAGTGCTTTTTTGTTTGTTTGCTTGTAAGTGACAAATCCAGAATGTATTTTTCAATGTATTGTTAGTTCTTAAACAAAAACTCATACAGTTCATCCCACAGTGAGATCAGCTTGAGAGTCATACGGTTGTCTGTACCTCATTTCAACTGCCGAATCACAGGTTTGAACCAGGAACCTTCAGATCTACAGTCTAACGCTCTCCCAACTGAGCTATTACAGCTTGCAAGTAACACATCCAGTATTTATTTTTACATTGACTGTTACTTGTTACTTCTTAAACAAAAAAACTCATAAAGTTTTTCACCCAGTGAGATCAGCCTAAGAGTCGTAGGATTTTCTGTACCTCATTTCAACTGCCGAAAGCCTGGATTGAACCAGGGACCTTTAGATCTTCAGTCTAATGCTCTACCAAATGCGCTAATTTGGCTTGTAAGTGTCACATCCAGAATATATTTTTCAATTGATTGTTAGTTCTTAAACAAATAAACTCATACAGTTTTCCCCCAGTGAGATCAGCCTGGGAGTCATATGGTTTTCTGTACCTCATTTGACCTGCTGAAAACCGGTTCCATTTGTACACTGTCAAAGTAACTAACTTAATACTATCAACATCTATCTATTCTATAGTCCCTCTACAACAGTGGTTCCCAAACCTTTTCTTGTCAAGGACCCCCACATTTACACTTTATTAACCTGTGGAACCGGAACCTGAACCTAACCCTAACCCTAACCCTAACCCCATAAGAGAAGATTGTTACAGATCTAGCAGTGATCTAGAATGATCAATTATATTAATAAAACGTCAAAAACTGTGAAAATGAAGAAAATGAAGTTGAAGAATCCCTATAAATCTAAAACAGGTCAGAGTATTTCATCCAGTTAAAAAACAAGGAAGTGGTCCGGGTCTGCGACCATTTGATTGGACGAGACAATGTAAGGAGCCCTAGGATTGGCTGAAGGCAGACCGATCTGATTGGCCAAGGAATCTGTCAATCAGAATGATTGGCACGTCAAAAACCAGCACCTTCCTACTGAGTGTGTTGGGTTTGAACTAGCACAATTCTACAAGGTACTCTACAGATAACTTGTGACTTATCCGCTGGGCCACTTAGCGGCACACAGTTCAGCTGGAATTTCCAGGCCACTTGATGACAGTGTGGAAAGGAAAACTTCACAGTAAATAGTTGAGTGTTTGGCTGATATTTTTTAATCCTCCAAATCATGAAGTACACATGTATGTCTTACAAACCCATGAACTATAGTATGTCTTTGTTTATCCTTCAAAATCATGAAAAACAACATATTATAGTAAGTCTTCCGAAACTATATACAGTTTTTGGTAACTCATTTCAACTGCCGAAACACAGGATTGAACTAGGGACGTTTAGATCTTCAGTCTAATGCTCTTCCAACTGAGCTATTTCGGCTTGTAAGTGACACATCCAGAATGTATATTTCAATGAATTGTTAGTTCTTAAACATAAACACACACAGTTCATCCCGCAGTGAGATCAGCTTGAGAGTCATACGGTTGTCTGTACCTCATTTCTACTGCCGACTCACCATCTCCCGATCATGTGGCAGCGTTCTAACACACTGAGCCACTGGCTCCAGACAATGCACACTGCTTTTTTGTTTGTTTTCTTCTTCTGAAATTGGTCTTGAAAATAAAGATTTATTTGGGGTTTGAACTCACCATCTCCCAAACATGTGGACAGTGTTCTAACACACTGAGCCACTGACTCCAGACAATTCACACTGCTTTTTTGTTTGTTTGCATGTAAGTGACACATCCAGAATGTATTTTTCAATGTATTGTTAGTTCTTAAACAAAAACCCATACAGTTCATCCCACAGTGAGATCAGCTTGAGAGTCATACGGTTGTCTGTACCTCATTTCAACTGCCGAATCACAGGTTTGAACCAGGAACCTTCAGATCTACAGTCTAACGCTCTCCCAACTGAGCTATTACAGCTTGCAAGTAACACATCCAGTATTTATTTTTACATTGACTGTTACTTGTTACTTCTTAAACAAAAAAACTCATAAAGTTTTTCACCCAGTGAGATCAGCCTAAGAGTCGTAGGATTTTCTGTACCTCATTTCAACTGCCGAAAGCCTGGATTGAACCAGGGACCTTTAGATCTTCAGTCTAATGCTCTACCAAATGCGTTAATTTGGCTTGTAAGTGTCACATCCAGAATATATTTTTCAATTGATTGTTAGTTCTTAAACAAATAAACTCATACAGTTTTCCCCCAGTGAGATCAGCCTGGGAGTCATATGGTTTTCTGTACCTCATTTGACCTGCTGAAAACCGGTTCCATTTGTACACTGTCAAAGTAACTAACTTAATACTATCAACATCTATCTATTCTATAGTCCCTCTACAACAGTGGTTCCCAAACCTTTTCTTGTCAAGGACCCCCACATTTACACTTTATTAACCTGTGGAACCGGAACCTGAACCTAACCCTAACCCTAACCCTAACCCTAACCCTAACCCCATAAGAGAAGATTGTTACAGATCTAGCAGTGATCTAGAATGATCAATTATATTAATAAAACGTCAAAAACTGTGAAAATGAAGAAAATGAAGTTGAAGAATCCCTATAAATCTAAAACAGGTCAGAGTATTTCATCCAGTTAAAAAACAAGGAAGTGGTCCGGGTCTGCGACCATTTGATTGGACGAGACAATGTAAGGAGCCCTAGGATTGGCTGAAGGCAGACCGATCTGATTGGCCAAGGAATCTGTCAATCAGAATGATTGGCACGTCAAAAACCAGCACCTTCCTACTGAGTGTGTTGGGTTTGAACTAGCACAATTCTACAAGGTACTCTACAGATAACTTGTGACTTATCCGCTGGGCCACTTAGCGGCACACAGTTCAGCTGGAATTTCCAGGCCACTTGATGACAGTGTGGAAAGGAAAACTTCACAGTAAATAGTTGAGTGTTTGGCTGATATTTTTTAATCCTCCAAATCATGAAGTACACATGTATGTCTTACAAACCCATGAACTATAGTATGTCTTTTTTTATCCTTCAAAATCATGAAAAACAACATATTATAGTAAGTCTTCCGAAACTATATACAGTTTTTGGTAACTCATTTCAACTGCCGAAACACAGGATTGAACTAGGGACGTTTAGATCTTCAGTCTAATGCTCTTCCAACTGAGCTATTTCGGCTTGTAAGTGACACATCCAGAATGTATATTTCAATGAATTGTTAGTTCTTAAACATAAACACACACAGTTCATCCCGCAGTGAGATCAGCTTGAGAGTCATACGGTTGTCTGTACCTCATTTCTACTGCCGACTCACCATCTCCCGATCATGTGGCAGCGTTCTAACACACTGAGCCACTGGCTCCAAACAATGCACACTGCTTTTTTGTTTGTTTTCTTCTTCTGAAATTGGTCTTGAAAATAAAGATTTATTTGGGGTTTGAACTCACCATCTCCCAAACATGTGGACAGTGTTCTAACACACTGAGCCACTGACTCCAGACAATTCACACTGCTTTTTTGTTTGTTTGCATGTAAGTGACACATCCAGAATGTATTTTTCAATGTATTGTTAGTTCTTAAACAAAAACCCATACAGTTCATCCCACAGTGAGATCAGCTTGAGAGTCATACGGTTGTCTGTACCTCATTTCAACTGCCGAATCACAGGTTTGAACCAGGAACCTTCAGATCTACAGTCTAACGCTCTCCCAACTGAGCTATTACAGCTTGCAAGTAACACATCCAGTATTTATTTTTACATTGACTGTTACTTGTTACTTCTTAAACAAAAAAACTCATAAAGTTTTTCACCCAGTGAGATCAGCCTAAGAGTCGTAGGATTTTCTGTACCTCATTTCAACTGCCGAAAGCCTGGATTGAACCAGGGACCTTTAGATCTTCAGTCTAATGCTCTACCAAATGCGTTAATTTGGCTTGTAAGTGTCACATCCAGAATATATTTTTCAATTGATTGTTAGTTCTTAAACAAATAAACTCATACAGTTTTCCCCCAGTGAGATCAGCCTGGGAGTCATATGGTTTTCTGTACCTCATTTGACCTGCTGAAAACCGGTTCCATTTGTACACTGTCAAAGTAACTAACTTAATACTATCAACATCTATCTATTCTATAGTCCCTCTACAACAGTGGTTCCCAAACCTTTTCTTGTCAAGGACCCCCACATTTACACTTTATTAACCTGTGGAACCGGAACCTGAACCTAACCCTAACCCTAACCCTAACCCTAACCCCATAAGAGAAGATTGTTACAGATCTAGCAGTGATCTAGAATGATCAATTATATTAATAAAACGTCAAAAACTGTGAAAATGAAGAAAATGAAGTTGAAGAATCCCTATAAATCTAAAACATGTCAGAGTATTTCATCCAGTTAAAAAACAAGGAAGTGGTCCGGGTCTGCGACCATTTGATTGGACGAGACAATGTAAGGAGCCCTAGGATTGGCTGAAGGCAGACCGATCTGATTGGCCAAGGAATCTGTCAATCAGAATGATTGGCACGTCAAAAACCAGCACCTTCCTACTGAGTGTGTTGGGTTTGAACTAGCACAATTCTACAAGGTACTCTACAGATAACTTGTGACTTATCCGCTGGGCCACTTAGCGGCACACAGTTCAGCTGGAATTTCCAGGCCACTTGATGACAGTGTGGAAAGGAAAACTTCACAGTAAATAGTTGAGTGTTTGGCTGATATTTTTTAATCCTCCAAATCATGAAGTACACATGTATGTCTTACAAACCCATGAACTATAGTATGTCTTTTTTTATCCTTCAAAATCATGAAAAACAACATATTATAGTAAGTCTTCCGAAACTATATACAGTTTTTGGTAACTCATTTCAACTGCCGAAACACAGGATTGAACTAGGGACGTTTAGATCTTCAGTCTAATGCTCTTCCAACTGAGCTATTTCGGCTTGTAAGTGACACATCCAGAATGTATATTTCAATGAATTGTTAGTTCTTAAACATAAACACACACAGTTCATCCCGCAGTGAGATCAGCTTGAGAGTCATACGGTTGTCTGTACCTCATTTCTACTGCCGACTCACCATCTCCCGATCATGTGGCAGCGTTCTAACACACTGAGCCACTGGCTCCAGACAATGCACACTGCTTTTTTGTTTGTTTTCTTCTTCTGAAATTGGTCTTGAAAATAAAGATTTATTTGGGGTTTGAACTCACCATCTCCCAAACATGTGGACAGTGTTCTAACACACTGAGCCACTGACTCCAGACAATTCACACTGCTTTTTTGTTTGTTTGCATGTAAGTGACACATCCAGAATGTATTTTTCAATGTATTGTTAGTTCTTAAACAAAAACCCATACAGTTCATCCCACAGTGAGATCAGCTTGAGAGTCATACGGTTGTCTGTACCTCATTTCAACTGCCGAATCACAGGTTTGAACCAGGAACCTTCAGATCTACAGTCTAACGCTCTCCCAACTGAGCTATTACAGCTTGCAAGTAACACATCCAGTATTTATTTTTACATTGACTGTTACTTGTTACTTCTTAAACAAAAAAACTCATAAAGTTTTTCACCCAGTGAGATCAGCCTAAGAGTCGTAGGATTTTCTGTACCTCATTTCAACTGCCGAAAGCCTGGATTGAACCAGGGACCTTTAGATCTTCAGTCTAATGCTCTACCAAATGCGCTAATTTGGCTTGTAAGTGTCACATCCAGAATATATTTTTCAATTTATTGTTAGTTCTTAAACAAATAAACTCATACAGTTTTCCCCCAGTGAGATCAGCCTGGGAGTCATATGGTTTTCTGTACCTCATTTGACCTGCTGAAAACCGGTTCCATTTGTACACTGTCAAAGTAACTAACTTAATACTATCAACATCTATCTATTCTATAGTCCCTCTACAACAGTGGTTCCCAAACCTTTTCTTGTCAAGGACCCCCACATTTACACTTTATTAACCTGTGGAACCGGAACCTGAACCTGAACCTGAACCTGAACCTAACCCTAACCCTAACCCTAACCCTAACCCTAACCCTAACCCTAACCCTAACCCTAACCCTAACCCTAACCCTAACCCCATAAGAGAAGATTGTTACAGATCTAGCAGTGATCTAGAATGATCAATTATATTAATAAAACGTCAAAAACTGTGAAAATTAAGAAAATTAAGTTGAAGAATCACTATAAATCTAAAACAGGTCAGAGTATTTCATCCAGTTATAAACAAGGAAGTGGTCCGGGTCTGCGACCATTTGATTGGAGGAGACAATGTAAGGAGCCCTAGGATTGGCTGAAGGCAGACCGATCTGATTGGCCAAGGAATCTGTCAATCAGAATGATTGGCACGTCAAAAGCCAGCACCTTCCTACTGAGTGTGTTGGGTTTGAACTAGCACAATTCTACAAGGTACTCTACAGATAACTTGTGACTTATCCGCTGGGCCACTTAGCGGCACACAGTTCAGCTGGAATTTCCAGGCCACTTGATGACAGTGTGGAAAGGAAAACTTCACAGTAAATAGTTGAGTGTTTGGCTGATATTTTTTAATCCTCCAAATCATGAAGTACACATGTATGTCTTACAAACCCATGAACTATAGTATGTCTTTTTTTATCCTTCAAAATCATGAAAAACAACATATTATAGTAAGTCTTCCGAAACTATATACAGTTTTTGGTAACTCATTTCAACTGCCGAAACACAGGATTGAACTAGGGACGTTTAGATCTTCAGTCTAATGCTCTTCCAACTGAGCTATTTCGGCTTGTAAGTGACACATCCAGAATGTATATTTCAATGAATTGTTAGTTCTTAAACATAAACACACACAGTTCATCCCGCAGTGAGATCAGCTTGAGAGTCATACGGTTGTCTGTACCTCATTTCTACTGCCGACTCACCATCTCCCGATCATGTGGCAGCGTTCTAACACACTGAGCCACTGGCTCCAGACAATGCACACTGCTTTTTTGTTTGTTTTCTTCTTCTGAAATTGGTCTTGAAAATAAAGATTTATTTGGGGTTTGAACTCACCATCTCCCAAACATGTGGACAGTGTTCTAACACACTGAGCCACTGACTCCAGACAATTCACACTGCTTTTTTGTTTGTTTGCATGTAAGTGACACATCCAGAATGTATTTTTCAATGTATTGTTAGTTCTTAAACAAAAACCCATACAGTTCATCCCACAGTGAGATCAGCTTGAGAGTCATACGGTTGTCTGTACCTCATTTCAACAGCCGAATCACAGGTTTGAACCAGGAACCTTCAGATCTACAGTCTAACGCTCTCCCAACTGAGCTATTACAGCTTGCAAGTAACACATCCAGTATTTATTTTTACATTGACTGTTACTTGTTACTTCTTAAACAAAAAAACTCATAAAGTTTTTCACCCAGTGAGATCAGCCTAAGAGTCGTAGGATTTTCTGTACCTCATTTCAACTGCCGAAAGCCTGGATTGAACCAGGGACCTTTAGATCTTCAGTCTAATGCTCTACCAAATGCGTTAATTTGGCTTGTAAGTGTCACATCCAGAATATATTTTTCAATTGATTGTTAGTTCTTAAACAAATAAACTCATACAGTTTTCCCCCAGTGAGATCAGCCTGGGAGTCATATGGTTTTCTGTACCTCATTTGACCTGCTGAAAACCGGTTCCATTTGTACACTGTCAAAGTAACTAACTTAATACTATCAACATCTATCTATTCTATAGTCCCTCTACAACAGTGGTTCCCAAACCTTTTCTTGTCAAGGACCCCCACATTTACACTTTATTAACCTGTGGAACCGGAACCTGAACCTAACCCTAACCCTAACCCTAACCCTAACCCCATAAGAGAAGATTGTTACAGATCTAGCAGTGATCTAGAATGATCAATTATATTAATAAAACGTCAAAAACTGTGAAAATGAAGAAAATGAAGTTGAAGAATCCCTATAAATCTAAAACATGTCAGAGTATTTCATCCAGTTAAAAAACAAGGAAGTGGTCCGGGTCTGCGACCATTTGATTGGACGAGACAATGTAAGGAGCCCTAGGATTGGCTGAAGGCAGACCGATCTGATTGGCCAAGGAATCTGTCAATCAGAATGATTGGCACGTCAAAAACCAGCACCTTCCTACTGAGTGTGTTGGGTTTGAACTAGCACAATTCTACAAGGTACTCTACAGATAACTTGTGACTTATCCGCTGGGCCACTTAGCGGCACACAGTTCAGCTGGAATTTCCAGGCCACTTGATGACAGTGTGGAAAGGAAAACTTCACAGTAAATAGTTGAGTGTTTGGCTGATATTTTTTAATCCTCCAAATCATGAAGTACACATGTATGTCTTACAAACCCATGAACTATAGTATGTCTTTTTTTATCCTTCAAAATCATGAAAAACAACATATTATAGTAAGTCTTCCGAAACTATATACAGTTTTTGGTAACTCATTTCAACTGCCGAAACACAGGATTGAACTAGGGACGTTTAGATCTTCAGTCTAATGCTCTTCCAACTGAGCTATTTCGGCTTGTAAGTGACACATCCAGAATGTATATTTCAATGAATTGTTAGTTCTTAAACATAAACACACACAGTTCATCCCGCAGTGAGATCAGCTTGAGAGTCATACGGTTGTCTGTACCTCATTTCTACTGCCGACTCACCATCTCCCGATCATGTGGCAGCGTTCTAACACACTGAGCCACTGGCTCCAGACAATGCACACTGCTTTTTTGTTTGTTTTCTTCTTCTGAAATTGGTCTTGAAAATAAAGATTTATTTGGGGTTTGAACTCACCATCTCCCAAACATGTGGACAGTGTTCTAACACACTGAGCCACTGACTCCAGACAATTCACACTGCTTTTTTGTTTGTTTGCATGTAAGTGACACATCCAGAATGTATTTTTCAATGTATTGTTAGTTCTTAAACAAAAACCCATACAGTTCATCCCACAGTGAGATCAGCTTGAGAGTCATACGGTTGTCTGTACCTCATTTCAACTGCCGAATCACAGGTTTGAACCAGGAACCTTCAGATCTACAGTCTAACGCTCTCCCAACTGAGCTATTACAGCTTGCAAGTAACACATCCAGTATTTATTTTTACATTGACTGTTACTTGTTACTTCTTAAACAAAAAAACTCATAAAGTTTTTCACCCAGTGAGATCAGCCTAAGAGTCGTAGGATTTTCTGTACCTCATTTCAACTGCCGAAAGCCTGGATTGAACCAGGGACCTTTAGATCTTCAGTCTAATGCTCTACCAAATGCGCTAATTTGGCTTGTAAGTGTCACATCCAGAATATATTTTTCAATTTATTGTTAGTTCTTAAACAAATAAACTCATACAGTTTTCCCCCAGTGAGATCAGCCTGGGAGTCATATGGTTTTCTGTACCTCATTTGACCTGCTGAAAACCGGTTCCATTTGTACACTGTCAAAGTAACTAACTTAATACTATCAACATCTATCTATTCTATAGTCCCTCTACAACAGTGGTTCCCAAACCTTTTCTTGTCAAGGACCCCCACATTTACACTTTATTAACCTGTGGAACCGGAACCTGAACCTGAACCTGAACCTGAACCTAACCCTAACCCTAACCCTAACCCTAACCCTAACCCTAACCCTAACCCTAACCCTAACCCTAACCCCATAAGAGAAGATTGTTACAGATCTAGCAGTGATCTAGAATGATCAATTATATTAATAAAACGTCAAAAACTGTGAAAATTAAGAAAATTAAGTTGAAGAATCACTATAAATCTAAAACAGGTCAGAGTATTTCATCCAGTTATAAACCAAGGACTGTCTAAAGAGGACAAGAAGCGAAGACCGTACGGGCGCTCACATGGTGCTCCATGGAAGGAAAGAAACATGCGCAGTTGCAGACCAAGGAAGCTGAACGCGGAAGTGTTGGCTGCATAAAGCCCATTGCGCATGTTTCTTTCCTTCCATGGAGCACCATGTGAGCAACATGGCGGCGCCCTTACGGTCTTCGCTTCCTGTCCTCTTTATACAGTCCTTGTTATAAACAAGGAAGTGGTCCGGGTCTGCGACCATTTGATTGGAGGAGACAATGTAAGGAGCCCTAGGATTGGCTGAAGGCAGACCGATCTGATTGGCCAAGGAATCTGTCAATCAGAATGATTGGCACGTCAAAAACCAGCACCTTCCTACTGAGTGTGTTGGGTTTGAACTAGCACAATTCTACAAGGTACTCTACAGATAACTTGTGACTTATCCGCTGGGCCACTTAGCGGCACACAGTTCAGCTGGAATTTCCAGGCCACTTGATGACAGTGTGGAAAGGAAAACTTCACAGTAAATAGTTGAGTGTTTGGCTGATATTTTTTAATCCTCCAAATCATGAAGTACACATGTATGTCTTACAAACCCATGAACTATAGTATGTCTTTTTTTATCCTTCAAAATCATGAAAAACAACATATTATAGTAAGTCTTCCGAAACTATATACAGTTTTTGGTAACTCATTTCAACTGCCGAAACACAGGATTGAACTAGGGACGTTTAGATCTTCAGTCTAATGCTCTTCCAACTGAGCTATTTCGGCTTGTAAGTGACACATCCAGAATGTATATTTCAATGAATTGTTAGTTCTTAAACATAAACACACACAGTTCATCCCGCAGTGAGATCAGCTTGAGAGTCATACGGTTGTCTGTACCTCATTTCTACTGCCGACTCACCATCTCCCGATCATGTGGCAGCGTTCTAACACACTGAGCCACTGGCTCCAGACAATGCACAATGCTTTTTTGTTTGTTTTCTTCTTCTGAAATTGGTCTTGAAAATAAAGATTTATTTGGGGTTTGAACTCACCATCTCCCAAACATGTGGACAGTGTTCTAACACACTGAGCCACTGACTCCAGACAATTCACACTGCTTTTTTGTTTGTTTGCATGTAAGTGACACATCCAGAATGTATTTTTCAATGTATTGTTAGTTCTTAAACAAAAACCCATACAGTTCATCCCACAGTGAGATCAGCTTGAGAGTCATACGGTTGTCTGTACCTCATTTCAACTGCCGAATCACAGGTTTGAACCAGGAACCTTCAGATCTACAGTCTAACGCTCTCCCAACTGAGCTATTACAGCTTGCAAGTAACACATCCAGTATTTATTTTTACATTGACTGTTACTTGTTACTTCTTAAACAAAAAAACTCATAAAGTTTTTCACCCAGTGAGATCAGCCTAAGAGTCGTAGGATTTTCTGTACCTCATTTCAACTGCCGAAAGCCTGGATTGAACCAGGGACCTTTAGATCTTCAGTCTAATGCTCTACCAAATGCGTTAATTTGGCTTGTAAGTGTCACATCCAGAATATATTTTTCAATTGATTGTTAGTTCTTAAACAAATAAACTCATACAGTTTTCCCCCAGTGAGATCAGCCTGGGAGTCATATGGTTTTCTGTACCTCATTTGACCTGCTGAAAACCGGTTCCATTTGTACACTGTCAAAGTAACTAACTTAATACTATCAACATCTATCTATTCTATAGTCCCTCTACAACAGTGGTTCCCAAACCTTTTCTTGTCAAGGACCCCCACATTTACACTTTATTAACCTGTGGAACCGGAACCTGAACCTAACCCTAACCCTAACCCTAACCCTAACCCCATAAGAGAAGATTGTTACAGATCTAGCAGTGATCTAGAATGATCAATTATATTAATAAAACGTCAAAAACTGTGAAAATGAAGAAAATGAAGTTGAAGAATCCCTATAAATCTAAAACAGGTCAGAGTATTTCATCCAGTTAAAAAACAAGGAAGTGGTCCGGGTCTGCGACCATTTGATTGGACGAGACAATGTAAGGAGCCCTAGGATTGGCTGAAGGCAGACCGATCTGATTGGCCAAGGAATCTGTCAATCAGAATGATTGGCACGTCAAAAACCAGCACCTTCCTACTGAGTGTGTTGGGTTTGAACTAGCACAATTCTACAAGGTACTCTACAGATAACTTGTGACTTATCCGCTGGGCCACTTAGCGGCACACAGTTCAGCTGGAATTTCCAGGCCACTTGATGACAGTGTGGAAAGGAAAACTTCACAGTAAATAGTTGAGTGTTTGGCTGATATTTTTTAATCCTCCAAATCATGAAGTACACATGTATGTCTTACAAACCCATGAACTATAGTATGTCTTTTTTTATCCTTCAAAATCATGAAAAACAACATATTATAGTAAGTCTTCCGAAACTATATACAGTTTTTGGTAACTCATTTCAACTGCCGAAACACAGGATTGAACTAGGGACGTTTAGATCTTCAGTCTAATGCTCTTCCAACTGAGCTATTTCGGCTTGTAAGTGACACATCCAGAATGTATATTTCAATGAATTGTTAGTTCTTAAACATAAACACACACAGTTCATCCCGCAGTGAGATCAGCTTGAGAGTCATACGGTTGTCTGTACCTCATTTCTACTGCCGACTCACCATCTCCCGATCATGTGGCAGCGTTCTAACACACTGAGCCACTGGCTCCAGACAATGCACACTGCTTTTTTGTTTGTTTTCTTCTTCTGAAATTGGTCTTGAAAATAAAGATTTATTTGGGGTTTGAACTCACCATCTCCCAAACATGTGGACAGTGTTCTAACACACTGAGCCACTGACTCCAGACAATTCACACTGCTTTTTTGTTTGTTTGCATGTAAGTGACACATCCAGAATGTATTTTTCAATGTATTGTTAGTTCTTAAACAAAAACCCATACAGTTCATCCCACAGTGAGATCAGCTTGAGAGTCATACGGTTGTCTGTACCTCATTTCAACTGCCGAATCACAGGTTTGAACCAGGAACCTTCAGATCTACAGTCTAACGCTCTCCCAACTGAGCTATTACAGCTTGCAAGTAACACATCCAGTATTTATTTTTACATTGACTGTTACTTGTTACTTCTTAAACAAAAAAACTCATAAAGTTTTTCACCCAGTGAGATCAGCCTAAGAGTCGTAGGATTTTCTGTACCTCATTTCAACTGCCGAAAGCCTGGATTGAACCAGGGACCTTTAGATCTTCAGTCTAATGCTCTACCAAATGCGCTAATTTGGCTTGTAAGTGTCACATCCAGAATATATTTTTCAATTTATTGTTAGTTCTTAAACAAATAAACTCATACAGTTTTCCCCCAGTGAGATCAGCCTGGGAGTCATATGGTTTTCTGTACCTCATTTGACCTGCTGAAAACCGGTTCCATTTGTACACTGTCAAAGTAACTAACTTAATACTATCAACATCTATCTATTCTATAGTCCCTCTACAACAGTGGTTCCCAAACCTTTTCTTGTCAAGGACCCCCACATTTACACTTTATTAACCTGTGGAACCGGAACCTGAACCTGAACCTGAACCTGAACCTAACCCTAACCCTAACCCTAACCCTAACCCTAACCCTAACCCTAACCCTAACCCCATAAGAGAAGATTGTTACAGATCTAGCAGTGATCTAGAATGATCAATTATATTAATAAAACGTCAAAAACTGTGAAAATTAAGAAAATTAAGTTGAAGAATCACTATAAATCTAAAACAGGTCAGAGTATTTCATCCAGTTATAAACAAGGAAGTGGTCCGGGTCTGCGACCATTTGATTGGAGGAGACAATGTAAGGAGCCCTAGGATTGGCTGAAGGCAGACCGATCTGATTGGCCAAGGAATCTGTCAATCAGAATGATTGGCACGTCAAAAACCAGCACCTTCCTACTGAGTGTGTTGGGTTTGAACTAGCACAATTCTACAAGGTACAGATAACTTGTGATTTGTCCGCTGGGCCACTTAGCAGCACACAGTTCAGCTGGAATTTCCAGGCCACTTGATGTCAGTGTGGAAAGGAAAACTTCACAGAGTGGGGTTTGAACCTTGATTCTCCAGACAATGACGATAGCACCCTAACTCAGTTACCTATTGCTATCTGCAACAACAGTCTTCCTTTGCCTGTGAGTTAGAGTTTGGAGTTGGATTTTGGCTGATATTTTTTAATCCTCCAAATCATGAAGTACACATGTATGTCTTCCAAACCCATGAACTATACCTATGTCTTTTTTATCCTTCAAAATCATGAAAAACAACATATTATATTAAGTCTTCCAAAACTATATACAGTTTTCTGTAACTCATTTCAACTGCAGAAACCCAGGATTGAACTAGGGACGTTTAGATCTTCAGTCTAATGCTCTTCCAACTGAGCTATTTCGGCTTGTAAGTGACACATCCAGAATGTATTTTTCAATGCATTGTTAGTTCTTAAACATAAACTCATACAGTTCATCCCGCAGTGAGATCAGCTTGAGAGTCATACGGTTGTCTGTACCTCATTTCTACTGCCGACTCACCATCTCCCGATCATGTGGCAGCGTTCTAACACACTGAGCCACTGGCTCCAGACAATTCACACTGCTTTTTTGTTTGTTTTCTTCTTCTGAAATTGGTCTTGAAAATAAAGACTTATTTGGGGTTTGAACTCACCATCTTCCAAACATGTGGACAGTGTTCTAAGACACTGAGCCACTGGCTCCAGACAATTCACACTGCTTTTTTGTTTGTTTGCTTGTAAGTGACACATCCAGAATGTATTTTTCAATGTATTGTTAGTTCTTAAACAAAAACTCATACAGTTCATCCCACAGTGAGATCAGCTTGAGAGTCATACGGTTGTCTGTACCTCATTTCAGCTGTCGAATCTCAGGTTTGAACCAGGAACCTTCAGATCTACAGTCAAACGCTCTCCCAACTGCGCTAAAGCTGGGGAACAATAGACTGTAAGAGGGGGGGAAGAAGAAAAATGGAGGGGGAAGAAGGGGGAGAAGAAAAGGAGAAGAAAGAAGAGAAAAGGAGAGAAAAAGGAAGGGAATGGATGCAATTCTAACTCAGCTTCATAATGTACAATCCTGCTGCAAGCGATAATGTATCCAAATATTTTCAGAAAGCACTGAAATGTTAAAACTAGCTTCTAGGAAGGGGAAGTGCAGATCCAAGCTCGGGGTCCCAGTGTCACCGGTTCAAGCCCCGCTTTAAACAAAACGGTATTGAGTAGACTTATGACAGCAGTGAATGGCAAACATATAGCATTGGATTCAGAGTGATTTCGAGTAACTGCTAGTCAACCAAATTATTTTTCACTGCAGGGAGTCAAGTATGCGTTTACTGAACGTCATCATTCATCAGCATGCTCACATATAGTTATAGCGCTATCTGCGGTCTTTGCATAAACACCTTGCTTCCTGCTTTAAGGAACTGACAAGCCCTTCCAGCACATAATGTTTGATAATTTCTTCAGTTTTTTAAGTCCCATTTTGTAAAACCCAAGTTTATAGCATGCATCACTACTTACTAACCAATACATAACTAAGCCCTGGAACAAAATTCAACACAACGATGTAATAACATTCTTTTAAACATTTATTTTCAGATTTAACACAAGTAAATGTGCATTGTTGTACAAACATGCAAAGTGTGCAAAAATACTGTGCAATATAAAATATATGAACCATGTTAGGTTATTATTAATACAAGTAAACTTTATATGGACACTTTGGACAGGGTTTGAGCCACTGCAATTTCCTGACATTTGGACATTTAAACATCACCCTCTAGTCTAGTCCTAGAGTGTCCTAGGAGGAGGTGAAGACATGGTGGAAGATCATCTAGAGGTCCTTTGTTGTCTATTCTGCCACCTGCCACACAGCCTCTTTGGACACGGTTTTCAACAGCTTTAGTGAAATTGTTCTTTTGTTTAATGGACAGTGTGACAATGAATTTAGACAGACAGCAGCGCAGGGATGTGACCCTGATTCTAGCTATGTAGTATGTACCAACTACCACTGCTTGTTTTCTGACATCATCCGTACTTCATGTCAATACAGAAAATATTAAAATAGGGAGGGGTAACCTGTGTTGCAATTAAATAATGAACCGCAATACTATACAATCCTAACTCTAAGAGTATACAAATGGAACCAAATTGATCTGCCCTATCTTCTACAGAGCATAGGAGCAATAAATAAATAAATCACTTGACTTACAGTAAACATATAGTTGCATATTGTCTAAAATCATCAATTACTCATTTGATTTCTAACTGTTGTAGCATTTGGCCTGTATACAGCATCAAACTCATTTTACCCATTATAAAATGTTGCCTAGTTTGCCATTATCTAGGTGAATGGCCATGCACCTGTCATTAATGGCTATGAGTCATTGAAAAATTGATTGGGGTCAGGGGACCCCCAGGGGTCCTTAAGTCAGTTCCAAGTGGTCCCCAAAATAAATATACACATTATATATAGCCTACATCAGAGCTATGTGAAAATAACCGATCTACAAGCTCACATAAGTGTTGGGTGAACTACAGGCAGGGTGGAACAAACGTGTCAATAGACAAAATCTGCTATGTGAAAATAGCCAATCTACAAGCTTCTAGATTTGATTATTATAGGCTATTTGTCTAGCATGGACAATCTGTAAGAGATAGCACACAATTTATAGCCTATTATAAAATCCCAGGTTGATATAATACACAATCCTCTGTGATCACCAACTCACCAGAACATCTCACATTAAAAACGTTTGGATTGTCATGTTTGAAAGTATTCTACATGCAACACTGAGCCTGTAAGCTTTGATTGATTGAAATATTTATTAACAGTTTGTTGAATTTACAGTACATTTTAAGCACAAACTCAATACAAAGATTGTCAACTGTGAGTGGACGACCCAATTAAGCATTACACTTGTTTACAACAGGGTCCACATTGTTCAATTCATCAAAACATTTAAAGACATACAAACATTTAGAGACATACAAATAGACAAGCTGTGTGATGCTAACGCGCTAACACCGTTAGCATGGTCTGTCTTGGTCAAATAAAAAACGGGCAATCTAGACACACAAGGTTACATGAGTTTATAATGTTACATCGTGTTTCTGTGGTTAACAACTCACGTTAGGTCTGCGCACACTGTAGGCCTACGTTGCTATGGTAACCTGTCATCAAATGCTGCTAACGTTGTGGTCACCACTGTTAGCATGTGTGCTATCAGGCAAAAGCTGAGATAGATATAAAACTCCTGGCCAAAATGTCATACAAAACACAACACCTAAAATCGGAATGTTATTGTGACCTATTGAGCACAAACAGACCATCATGATTTGCTTGCTGGACCTATAATTAATTTATTTGCATTAAATTTCCACTCATCCATATAAATAAAAAGCAAGATGGCTGCCGTCAACTTGCGTCAAGTCATGCCATTGGCCAGTTTTTCGGCTTGTACGTGTCACATCCAGAATATATTTTTCAATGTATTATTAGTTCTTAAACAAATAAACTCATAGTTTTCCCCCAGTGAGATCAGCCTGGGAGTCATACGGTTTTCTGTACCTCATTTGACCTGCTGAAAACCGGTTCCATTTGTACACTGTCAAAGTCACTAAATTAATACTATCAACATCTATCTATTCTATAGACCCTCTACAACAGTGGTTCCCAAACCTTTTCTTGCCAAGGACCCCCGAATTTACACTTTATTAGCCCGTGGAACCTAACCCTAACCCGGCTATAATCCATGGTCAAAAACGATGAAAAACGAGGATTTGAAAAAAGACAAAATCACTTCCAGACCATGGGCTACATGGTGTCGGAGTGATTTTCGTCCTCAAAAATTATGAAAAACAGCATGCTACAGTACCCTAACCCTTGATCATAGGAGATAGTAATGTAGGACTCTACAGATCGAGTGCTATCCAGTCATAAAGTTTGAACACTTGAAGAAACTACTACAGAAAACTGGAAACACCGCCAATGTGGCGCACTGCATCCTATCCGTAGGAATGAACAATCGACAGCAGGTGACAACAGAAACAGGACGGAAGACAATGAGGGCGGACACAAGTGTGGCCTACATGGGTCACATATAATTCGCCCAGCTGGTACCCACTTAAGGTTGAAAAAAACTAAAGTTGTCCTTTAAGTATCGCTTACTCATGAATCATGAGTAGGCCTAAGCGATACTTAAAGGACAACTTAAAGGCAACAGTCTGGCAATTTTTTTAAATACATTTCTACACTCATGTTTACGTCATGTCCCTCCCCTCCCATCTCAAAGGCAGACAATGTGTAATCTGGAGTGTTTTAACCCTCTCGGCAGGTTCAGAGTAAAACACTCTTTACTGTTTACCTGTATATATTTCCATTTGCTACCAGTCCTGTAATAGATTGGTTGTGTAGTCACGTTAGTGTTTGTCTTTGTTTCTGACATACCATAAATACAAAATCAAGTACAAATACAAAGGATTAACAAAGTCTTTGTATGTCCTGTATAGGCCTATATATGGGAAATCTTGACAGAACACGACTCGCTCACTGTATAACAAAATGAAGTAAAAAACTTCTATAGCATAACATTTTTCCTTTTTTATCCTGCTCATAAAGTGCTGTGCTCAAAGTGCAATTAAAAAGCAAACGTTTCGGTCCCAAGACCTTCATCAGTGCTATATAGCAGTTATTTCTCCTGTCATCCAAGATTCAGTACGAGCTCTGACCCTTACCTCTTTTGTGGGTGCAATGTTATCAAGAACAGTAAAAAATGCAGACTTAAATAAGCCCAGGTGAGGTGCCATTTAGAACATCTGCCCAGTCCATCTTCTCAAGAGCTGCTGTGAGAGCTTCACTAGAGTAGCTTTTCATAGATCCGTTAATTGTGGTGACACTCAACTACAGATCTATGAATTTTACGAGTGCAGAAAACTATATTGTGATCACTTGAGATTCTAGGTCTATGAGAGATTGGGACTCAGGCCTTGTAAACTGAGTTATCAGCTGGGTAAGGCTATATGCAAGATGCAGAATTTGTTGAATGATTTCAAAATGTTCTTCTTTCCGAAGAACACTAATTAAAATGTGTTGTTAGACCCAGTTTTAAAAGGATTCTGGAATCAATATTTTCTTCTGTGATCAGTTAGTAAGAACAAAATCTACCCACACTGTAGCACTCTTAAGGTGGCTTTTCTTCCCTAGCAGAACATTTTCACATGGGGGTCTGCATGTCAATTTGGGGGTTCTTGACATGAAAATGAACCACTGCTTTAGAGTTTTCAATGGGCCTAAAAATTACAATCCAAACCAAATAGACCATCTGAGTTGAAGCCAAGCACCATACCCACCCACCCCATAACCCCCACCCACCATCATCGCCCCCATACCACATAGAGTACACATATATATATACACACACACACACACACATACACACACCACCTCCATTTTCCCGTCCCCATCCAACCTGAAAGCCCCCCCCCCCCCCCCTGGCACCACCATATCACCCACCACACTCCTATTTCCTCCCCATTACCAAGGAAGCTTAGAGAAGGATGTGTCATGGTCACGTGACTGTGCTGAGCCATGACAATTTCATGGGAGCCAAATCTCGCACCAGAAGTTACATGAATACAAAGCAGTGCATGGAGCAGCTGGACCAGCTCATAATAAACATTATTTATGAACCATTGAGACCCGTGTCATATAATCGGTTCAGGCATATAAAATAAGACTTTGTTTTCGAATCAGTTGGTTTTCGATGTGCACAGAATGCACAGCACATAATTTTATTTGAGGATTTAAACAGCAGCAGGTATCGCTTCTGTTCCGGGGGTATCGCGAGATTTGGCTGCCAGACAGGAAACGGTGGACAGTCTCACGATACTTGGCACGTTCAGAAATGTACTTTTTGCTCTTTAGATACCTCTATAAAATGACAGTGTACACATCAAAAAGCAACACAGCAGACTATATGCCTTCTGATATTTGCCAGAAAATTACTTTAGAAAAGATCTGTCATTCAGAAAAAGTGTTTGTTCATGAGCTGGTCACTGAGCTCTCATTGACTGCAGTGCATTCCAGGTGAAGTTTGGGGCACAGGTCTCCACCAGGCCAGGTCAGGTTGTGGCCTCCTTGTGGTGCTAAAATAGGGTGAAAATGGTGCCATTTGTTCTTATTGGCCCATGAGGCCCAATCATTTTATTTATACATGTTATCTACAGTTACATCACTGCTCCCACCACCCAAAACAATGTCAACTTCAGTGGCACTTGGTTGTCACAGGGGTAAAGTCCACCACTGCACCCAGCTTGGACGCACATCGATACAAACACGCTGTCCGTGTTCGGGAGAGGGAAGCTGTGCTAGCGACTCCAATGAGCTGGGGGATGGGGGGGGGGGCACCTGTCAGAGGGGGGTGTTGAACAGCAGGAGTAGGATGGAGGCACTACGTCCTCCTGGTTGGGGATCCTCACTGGTGGGTGAGTCAGTACGGTACAACAGCATTGGCGTACTGGTCTCTATTTATTCAGGTTGTGGTGTGTGTGTGTGTAACGAGAAGGTTGGTGAAAGGATGCTGGGGTTGTCCGTGTGGAAAGGTTTTCAGACACGGTTGATGTCCAGGTCACACTGATTGGTCAACTCGGTCACAAGCTCCTGAATATGCTGGGAGGTTTTGTTTTGGATTCCTTAGAGTTTGACAACCGCTGGAATTGTAATTGTTTAGCAGACATGAAGTCCACACATCAGCTCCGACAGTGGGATAAAACCGCTTCTCAATTCGGGTTCCTCAATGTTGTATCCGGTACCTCCGGACCCCAACCCTAGTCACCACTCAGAATGACGATCCCTCCTCAGCTTGAGACACACACATTTGCACACATTGCGAACATACGGCATCTGCCCCACAGTTTTCCACGTGTCCGTCTCTTCACAGTAGCACTCAATGTTGTGGACGAAGCTACATGAAGGCAAATCTACATGGAGAGACACAAACAAATGGCCATGAGAGAAATGTCTGGTGTGGACAAGCAGACATTCATGGAGTAGCAGTGTCATACTTACCGCCTTCTCCTTCTTGGCCAACAGTGTCCCGACCTCCTAGTACGTAGAGCTTTCCATCGGCCACAGCCATGCTAGGCCAGTTGCGTTCCACTTGCATTGGGGCACACATGGTCCACTGGTTGGTCTGGGGGTTGTAGCATTCCATCGTCTTTTCAATTGTCTTATTATTATAATTATAATAATTATAATGCCAGCCACCTATGAAACCGGAATTAACAGGATAGCGACGGTTAGTGTGTTTTTATTATGTGCCCAAACTACAGTGAAGATTCAGTTAATCTATTATGGAACTAAGATCAGTGGTGGAAAGTAAATTAACATATTGACTCAAGTAGTCCGCCAGAATTTATTAATAAATTGTGATGAGCCCTGTTGAGCCCATATTTTGAAAAGCAACATTTCCAGACTTCCAGTGTTGATCTTATATTAGGAAGTTGGATGATGTGTGGTCACGTTCTGTTTATCAAACGGAGCCAACAGAGTCTAATGGAAATCATCTGGGACAAGGAATAGGAGATACGATTGAAAGAAACAGATAAGAGTGGATGTGTTATTGACAACAACAGCTAACAACCAGATGCTAAACTGAGTAGCAATATGACTTGATCAATCAAAGGCACTATAAAAGCCCAATTGCCATAGAGCTACGGCATTGGTGTTAAGCGTAGCATTGATTCATTGGCTTTAACTTACGTAGATTAATGGCAATGGTGGTTTTTGGGTTAACACATTGGCTGCTACAGTATTCATCCAGGCCCAGCCCTGGTGTGCTATGGACTTTACATTGAAGGAGAAAACAAATGTCGGGGCCCACAGCAAAATGTTCTCTTATAGCGAGAATCACGCACATACATCAAAAGAAAGTCTAACTTGTCCACTTCAATTTAAAAAAGAAATGTACCATCTTCCATTCTGGAGATATTGACCTTTTTGTAACACCTGCTTTTGCCTGAACTCTGCTTGCTTGAACAGACAGCAGAGTTATGGAAGGTTGAAGTTGACAGACGGATATAAAAATTAACACAAATAATATCCTATACACCGAATGAAAGCCCTGAATGTCTGTCTACTTTTAGGAGGAAAACAGTACATATTGATCCCATGTACAGTTTGTCAGTAATTGGTTATACTTCACCCCTGTGAAGTGAGCGGTGCAACTGTTGCACTGCTCACTTCACAGGGGTGTGATTTTTATTATTATTACAGTATTAGTTTTTTTTTTTAAAGCAGAGTCTTGTTTCATACGGTATATAGTATGTACATGTCACTATAGGCCTTATTTTGTGAATATTTCGTTGTTCAGGTCCATGCCTTCTCTAAAGTTCTCTGGTGTGCGCAAGCTGCATTCAATAACCAATTGACAAACTGTACATGGGATCAATGTGTACCGTTTTCCTCCTAAAAGTATACATTCAGGGCTTTCATTCGGTGTATAGTATGTATAGGATATTAATTTATTTGTGTTAATTTTTATATCTGCCTGTCAATGTCTGTGACTTTAAACCTTCATAACTCTGCTTTCATGAGGATGATGATGATGCACGCCTCGCCTAATCTATCTCACAGATCTGCTTTCATTGTCTCGATCGCAGTAACAGGGGGGGCAGCAAAAGTCTTGATCTGTGTGGGTGGGTCAATGGGTGCTCGAACAAAATAATAAACTGCAAAAGGAGAAAGTCTGCACAAAAGAAAAAAAAGCTCCCCAAAAACTTGATTTACCAGAGTGGAAAAAACAATCGTTTTGGCCTCTGTGGCCTTCGTCAGGTATACCCGACTGGTATACCTGACGGACCGACGGTATATGGTAAATAAAGTTTTAAAAGGGTGTGTAGACTTCTTATGATACCTGTAACATAGATCTTTCCATTCAGAACACAAGCAGCCGATTCATAACGTGGAATCTGCATAGGAGCGACTTCTGCCAACACAAATGTTTTAGGGTTGTACTTGGCCAACTGGTGCAGGTTTGGCTTCCGTTCATTTGGAGCACCACCTAGAGTCCAGGAGGACACACATGTCAAAACATTATTCACCATCAACAGGCTGAACCTGCAGGTCCATAAATCTGTTCCATACCAATAAAATAGAGATGTCCATCCAGTGCGACCACAGCAGAGCTGAGGCTGTTATCGTAATGCGCTGCTACACCGACAGACTCCATAAGCTGCCAGGTATCGTTGTAGGGGTCATAGCAATCCACTGAGTCTTCAACCTTCTCACTTCCTGGGCCACCTACTGCAAACACATATCCATCCAGCATCACTAGACCTATGGAACATGTGGGGTTGAGCAGGGAAAAAATAAAAATGAAATTGATCATTAGAAGTGACGACCTTAATAATAATAAGGATTTGCTTTTTTATAGCACTTTTCAAAGTGCTCAAAGCGCTTTACAATGGTTCATTCATTCATAGTTTGGGAGGTGAAGCAGCGAACAGTTGACACCAGCGTCCTCACTTCCCACATTCACACACCAATGGTGGCAAGCTCACACCGACCGACTCATTGGAGGCAATGTAGGGTTCAGTGTCTTGCCCAAGGACACTTGGGCAAGACAGGAGGAGCAGGGATTCGAACCACCGACCCAGGGATCATTGGACGACCTGCTCTACCTCCTGAGCCACAGCCGCCCTTGACCATGGACCTTGACCCTACGCTCTATGCAACATCTCATTGAGTGGAAGTAGTATTATCTTCTGCTTGAATGAACCACTGCACTAATTACTGATAATCAATATACGTATATTAATTTAATATTTAACAATATAAATGGATCCAGAGCATTGAATGCTATAATTATGGGTCAATATTGTACAGTATGAAAAGAGAAGGGAACCCGCACACTCATGCTCCAAAAGATAAATGTATTGATGACGTTTCGAGCCAAGGCTCTTCATCTGGTAAAAAAAAAACCCAGATGAAGAGCCTTGGCTCGAAACGTCGTCAATAAATGTATCTTTTGGAGCATATGAGTGCGGGTTCCCTTCTCTTTTCATATGTTACTGTTTGAACCCAGCACCTCCACGAAGTGATGTGCGTATTTTACTATAGTTTCAATATTGTACAGTACAATATGTACAATATTATCAACTGGATCCAGTTAGAACTGATACATGTTTCCACCTGCACAGATGCCTTTTCGGAACCTGCAAATTTTAATAATAGATATAATAGCAACTGATATTGTCTAGAAGACTATGCTCTAGATATTCTGAAATGTGTAAATATCTCAAGTTGCCACATATATCTGTTGCCCTACCTTTAACCACTAGACCATCTGCTAGCTGATGTGACAATCGTGAGCTTGTAGAATTGCTAATCTATTATTTGAAGGAAAAGAATAGTGTGTGATATACAAACAAACTTACTGAATCGATAGCGTGGCTCATTCATGGAAGCCATCTTCAACCATGAGTTATAGTGAACATCATAGCGCCACATCTCTCTGCTACACTGCCACAAGCCACATGCATATGAATGGCCTCCGGCCAAATACAGAGTGGAATCTATGGTGGAAGAAGAGCAGAATAGGCATACACAACTTTACATTTCTTCACACATCTTCCGTCTTATTGTGATGGTTTACTTATAAAGCCAGAGAATTCACCAAAACCAGTGCCAACGAGTGTTATAAGCTGCAAGGTGGGCTGTATACCAACTGGCTGCATGCAGTAGCAGTAGGTAACATTCTTGTAGTAATCATTTAACACCTTGCCTGTGATTTATCAGCAATTAAAATGGCCAAAAATCACTGTTCCCAGTATTCCTTGACCAATAACGTTGTGCAATGTGAAGTGTCTACTCTACTGCCTGTCAATCATATGTACACTCAACTGGTGCAACACTACGTCTTGTTTACTGTATGGTGCAACACTACGTCTTACTAGGTTTACTGAATGGTGAGGTACAATAGTTGCTCCGTAGTGTGTTGAACTTGAACCAGACCGCTCACAGCTTTTGGAACCCACTGTCTCCATCACAAATACACAACAGCTATCATAAATATAAGCGGCTTAAACTTTGCATGTGTTTCTTAACATTCTCATGAATCTAATGAAGTGCGAGACCAGAAGTGTAGCTAGGCACCATCAGGAAACTCAGGTCGCTAGCCAAATAAAAACTTCCTCTGATAATAGATGCATTTGCTGTCCCTCTATTGGCTGCTATTGCAACACTCACATGCTAATTATCTTTTATGTGTGCGCAAGATTACATTCCTAGCTTATCCAACATAGAATGAGATGACGGTTGCAATTAAAACTAGCCTTGAACAAACACCATCACTGGATGAGGCTTAGCGGTCAGTCTATTCTGAGGTAACAGTAGGAGTCGTAAGACCCATTACATGTCCTAAGTAGATTGACTACGATGGTAATCCTCACCTGATGAGACCACAGCATATTCATATACAGTTACTTCCGAGGGCAATCGTCCATCCGGTCCAATAATATTCTTCCACTGATTGGTCAGTGGATCAAAGCTCTCAACTTTGTCAAACTGACAGCCCTGGGGCATTCCCAACATCACGATCACTTAAACAAGCAGAGGAGAAGGAGCAGGTGAGAGTAGATTTGAAGGGGAAACCAAATGTATTTGGTTGAGCGTTCAGTGTGGCAGCCCCAACCCTCTGGAACTCTCCCCCCCAGAGAGGCAGCACAACATTTGCAGTCACTGAATGAATCCAGGAGACAATTGGTATGCATTTTGACACAAAACTAAATGAGAAAAAGTATGAAATCATGATACAGCCTGAATAGCAAACCACAGTCATTTTTAGTGGCAGGTAAGCCTTTTCCAGCATCATCAGGTGCAACATGCATGCATGTGTTCAGGGGCGTATACAAACGTACTAACAGTCAAACATGCAACAGTTCGACAACAAGACTCACCCATCGCTCCCGACATGCGTGACCGGTTAAGACACATGCATGGCCAGTTAAAACTCACCCGTGGCTATAGACATGCATGACCTGTTAAGACACATGTGTGGCCGGTTAAAACTCACCCGTGGCTACCGACATGCATGACCGGTTAAGACGCATGTGTGGCTCACCCGTGGCGTCCGCGTGCGGTTAGGGTTTGGAATAGGGTGTCGGACAATTAATGCCTGTCGGACTGTTAGTACGTCGGACCAAACACATGCACTATGTGTTCAGCAGAGTACCTGTGGTCCTGCGTCGGCGTGCTGTGTGACAGTAGGGACGCTCCTTGGCTTCAGAGATGAACCTCTGACAGCCCTGGTGTTCTTTCAACACATCCATACTCTTAACAACAGTGTGGAGGTAGGACGGACTGATGAGAGGCAGACGGATTTGCTCTAGAACCTAAAAGAACACCAAGTATTTTAGTCCAACAGGATATTGGTTGATCAACATAATAGAACTAGAAAGATGCAATCCTGGGGAAAATTGAGAGTGTGGTTGCGTATTGCATATTGTGAATGTGATGTCACCGAATATTGTCCCAAAAAGATGTATCCTGTGGAATTATAAGCAGGGGGGTGTAATAGTCATCGAATCAGGGGAGTGAGAAGGAAAGAAATACCAATAACAGTCTGTTTGCCTAGCGGCAACCACACGTTATGCATATTTCCAGCCAGCACTACGTATACATGAAGCAAGTGACTCTAGAAACTACCTTGCATTTAGAAGACCTCTGACATATTGATAGGCAGAGACCTCTGATGGTCTGGTTATGTGAGACTAACAAATGACTGACCTTTTCACAGTTCTGCTTGCGGGTAGGACACTTCTCCAACCACAGCATGGCAGCCTCAAACACCATGTCCTCCTTGGGAACGTTCAGATGGTCACTGCAGAGAACCTCCGTCAGCCTTTCCACACACAGAGAGAGAAACGCTTCCTATTGGTAGATGAAAAGACAAAAACACGATTAGCTGATACTAGTGATACATGAGGACACTGTTCCCAAGTTCCTATACTTCACACGGAAGTCAAATGTTATCATCTGAAGGGTACACTGGATGGTTTGGTGATTGAATGTTTTTCTACCCAGGTCTGGGTCAGTTGTGGTGGTGGGAGGTTGAATCACTGACCTGCTGGTAGATGACACTGAAGTGTTCCAGAATGTAATCCATGCTGTGGTTCTTCAACACTTTACAAGAGTGGTCGTCGGCATAGCAGTAAATCTCTACACAGTTATTGATATCCATGTGACTCCACATGTAGTTATAGCAGGCCTCTCGAACAGCCGTGACTTCCAACAATTCTGATGCTGCTAGCAGGGCCTAGAACAAATGAACAAAATGTCTTCACTAAGCACTGTTATACATGACAAAATAGAGTCAATGAATGAGTTTCATGGTGTAAATACCTGCACATTATCAGTAGAGATGGACACCTTTGAAGTGTAGGCATAGTTCACCAGCAAACCAATTATCTGAGGTTCCAGTCCAATGATGGTCACCCTTTCCTGTGTGGACTCCCTCATACCCGATGAAAACATGGCCTGTGCAGGTTGAAAAGCTGAATGGTTGGCTTGGGTGTGTATTTACATTGGTAATTGGTTAATTAACAATGCACCTCCTCACATGCCCCCTGCTGGAACATCCCTGCACAGCATCGGACTTGGCAGAGTTTAATGAGAAGGGACAGCAATGTGTTCAGCTGTGGCTGAACCACATCTAGCCAAGTGTTGTAACTGACTGTCTTGTGGACACGACAAGAAGAATTGGTTAATTAATTTGGATATAGCTTGATGATTCGGTCATGTGAAAGTGAAGGCAGACTTTAAATGTCATTCCCTAAACCAGAGGTTCTCAACCTTTTCAGAACGTGACCCCCCCAATGAATTATATTTCAAATGGGGACCGGGGGACCCCCATCCTGATAAGCACTTATGTTGAGACATTACATTTAGTTTGACTCGGTTCCACAGACATTGTGAATATAGCAGATCTACAACGCCTCGCAACACCAGGTGTTGTGAGCTTGTAGATCTGCTATTTTCACACCTTTTCCCTCTTTCTTATGTTATTTGACAATTTAGCCAATGTTTGACCAGTTATTATAGCATAGATTTTCCTGACCCACAGGTTGAGAACCACTGCCCTAAGCAACAGCAGGTCAATACTCAGGTCAATAGGTGTGTGTATTTACCTCAAAGTAAGGGCTGAAGGAGGCCAGTACACAACGATGGCAGGGGACCTCCTGTCCCTCAGAGCACAGAATCACATCACAGAAGACACCGTCTAGACGCAGCCTGTTGAGACCCTCTAACACCATGTTAAGATGGTTGGGGTCCACAAACATCTCAGCATCCTCCTAAAGTGCAACGACAACAACATCCAGAGGGACATTTATAATCAGCAAATAAACTAACTAGATAAAGTGCCCCTCGGGTGTCATTTCTTCTTACGCCTTGGATGGCAATTGGATGATTTGAGGCATTTTCTTCCAAAAACGTGTATTGCAAAAAAATCCACCTGTTGGTGGCGCTATAACAGGCCAATGTGAAATGTATTCCTCAGCCTAGTAGGAAAGTCTGTGAAAGATTTCACGTGAATTGCACGCTGCGTTCATGATTTGAGGTTTTTTTTGTTCAAAACGGGCCAATCCTGCCAACTTTGAAAGCCAATGTTAGCCAATTAGGATGGAATATGAAATATCGGACAGATCCGGCTTGAACACATGACTATAGAGATAGTGTGTAACGATTTGCGGGATTTTTGGAACGAATCTGGAGGAGTAATATAAGAAAATGTGTTTTTCAAAAGTCGTCCTCCTGGTGGCGCTATAACAGGCCAGAGGATCATCGATGGCATCCAGGGAGTGTGTGTGCAAAATTTGGCATCGACCGGGTTAACGGTGCCGGAGATTAGCTTTTAACAGACGGACGGACACACAGCCACGGATGGAGTGCCAAAACATACTCTCTCCCCATGCCTTCGGCCTGGTGGAGACAATAGTCTGATTAATGTTACTGATCTGGTAATGATGCTTGAAAACAGTCACTCACACTGTCAGTGTCCAGTCTCATCCTCATGGCAGCCTGTGGTGATTTACTTTGGCGGGCAGCATCCAGGATGGTGTCAGCCATGGCTGAGGTGAGGTGTGGTGGAGTGGGTATCGTCTGCAGAGAGAACAGAACGCACAACATTACTGTTACATGTGGCTTAACTCTGAAGAACATGATTCAACTTTCTTCATATTTTGATTGCCTGTTGATTACAGTAATTTAATTCAACTCAGGCTGAACATTAGTCAAATTAGGTTGTAATACTCATAATGTGGTAAGATGTGAGAAAATTGAGTATTGGAGTTACTTTGACACCACATTTAAAATGCAAAAAAATACAGCTTATTGACTTATTAGCTTATTGTTGTTGTCTGATATAGTGAAGTTTTATTTAATCCGGTGATATTTATTGAGCATATCAAGTACTTTTTTGTAATATATTGCCTACTTAAACTTAACAGTTTTAACTGGGAGCTTCCCAGTACAGCCAGTCTTCTACGGATGGCCATTGAACCAGTTTGAGTATCAGAGTTCTTTCTCCGTGTTACTTGTTTGACAAATTAACAAGGAAATGTTTCTCAGATAGTACAAACAACTGGTAAGCATCATTATGCTTCCTATGCATTGTGGCAGTAAACATGTCAGCTACACACATCCTATACTCTTCTCCCTCCTGGCTTCCAAGCTGTGGAATAAATGCTATGTAGAGATATGCTGGTATTTATGCTTTTTTAGTGAGTTTCTTTTCCTTGCCTTTGATAGATTACAGTTGTCTGACAGGAAATGGGGAGAGATGGGTGGTGACACGCAGAAAAGTCGGGATCGTTACCAGCCTAGGTGCCCAGGCGGCTACTGTTACGCCAGCCACACGGGCCCACGTTATTATTCTTATTCAGAGTTTTTTTGTTTAGACAGACCCTAGGAGGATTTCGCTATCCTAGTTTATTTGAAGCACTAAAACGTTGTATATTTTATGTGACCAGTTGTCGGGCGACTATTTATAGGGTAGGGTTCATGTTAATCTGATCTGTAATATCACTTTGTCAAGCGAGGTGTATAAATACCATTACCAACCTCTGTTTACTGTGTTGTCTCAGGTAGGGTTGGGATTTTAACCATTCCCTCTTAACGGTTCCCTTTAACCATTCCTGTATTTGAAAATAAATGCATCTGCCTTCATTCAAACATGTATAAACAAAGCGTGATTTCTTTCTACGTCCGAGCATAGACATGGTAACGCCCCACAGGCCTCTGATTGGCCTACAGACACTGCCCGTCTTGCCTGTCCTCCGAGATGACTTTAATTTTTGTATAAGAGGCAAACCAATATTGTTTGTACCGTTTGCTTTGATTGAATAATTGAGTGCACAACTGATTTGGCTGTGTTCTAAATTAAAGTGTTAGTGTTGATTATCTTGTATTAATCTAGTAAACTAATACAAAAAAGATAAAGATCAAGAGAAACAGTACAATAGTTAGTACAATAATGTTTTAAGTTTACACATAAATAAACAGGCCAACGGCATAAAAAATATTAGTTTGCCTCTTCTACAAAAATACAAGTTACTGTCGCGCATGCCAAGCTGTCATTCTCTTGCATTATATCGTACTTGTATTATTGATTTATTTCCCACCATGGAGTAACCTCGTAGCCTCGGTCCCATCCCATGCTTACTTATCTGCAAAAAGAAAACCTTGCGGCAGATTATCCAGCATGTAACCTCGCCTCACCAGGCTTTCCACCACCTCGGAGGAAAGCCTGGTCTCTGTTTCAAAAGTCTGTATGATCCAGTCGGGAGCTCTTCTGAGATCACTTTGCTTGTCCCCGTGGATTGGAAATAGGATTTAAACGGCTATCCGATGGTAGCGTGGATTACAGCACAGTTGTGTGCAATTATTCAATAAAGAATTATTACCCCTATTACTACAAAAACAATGTTTTATTGCTTAAACTTATGTATTCACTATTCATTGATTCACTAGTATACCAAAATCCATTTGAAAAAATTGCTTTCTCAAATAATGATATGCGATTAAAATGCGATTAATCTAGATTAATTAATCGCAAAGCCTCTGATTAATTAGATAATTTTTTTTAATCGAGTCCCAGCTCTAATTATTTCCCACCACGGAGTACCCTCGAAGGACAGGCAAGACGGGCAGTGTCGGTAGGCCAATCAGAGGCAGGCGGGGCGTTACCATGTCTATGCTTGGACGTAGCCTCGGTCCCAGGCTTACTTATCTGCGAAAAGAAAAGCCTGGTCACAACCTAAGGCAGAGAAGCTATCGGCGGTTGTATCCTCCGGAATATCCGTCAGATGTATTTCCCCCGGATACGATATTTTCCCGACCAATCAAAACACTTGTTTCATTCGCGGAGAACGTAAACTGATTTGTAAAGCATCAACGTCATTTACTTCGGCGATACTTCCACTAAAATCCCACACTTCCGCTGATAGTCTTTTCAGTCTTGCCCAGGGTGGCTCGGACGTAGAAAGAATTCACGCATAAACAAATGCAATCATACATACAGTACTGCATACCTCTGGTTTACTTTAGGGCGTTCCAGATGGACCCTTACAGGTCTGTAACTCAGAGTTTACAAATGGACCTGTAATGGTCCTTTTGGTTCCATGTGTACACTCTCAAGAGTCATAGTGGGCCTTGAAACTAAAAAGTTAGAGAACCACCGATGAAGTCCACAGGCACATACCAGCTCTGACAGTGTGAAACAGTCACAAATGTGATGGAACCGATTCCGGTTGGTAAATGTTGAGGATCGGTTCCTCCGGTTTCGGATCCCACCCTAGTCTCAGGTGGTCAGGTAAGGTTCAGCTGCGTTCAACAGGATTCTAAATAAAAACACAGAAAAAAGAAAATAACTGACCCAAACCAAAACATTGATACAACTTTGTAGCATGTCAAATAGTGAATATAGACAGTCTATATTATGTGCAATGATTTTTTTGTTTTTTAATTACTTCCAAACCATCCGGGTCGGCAGGTCGGACTCGTTACTACCCATTTCTAAATTGCAACGGGATTTAAACGGGACATTGAGTAAATGCAAAATGAGCGTTCTCCAAAATGTTGGTTGTAATTGTGCTGACATGCTGTGGATAATGAGCACACACAGGTACATACTGGTGCAGTGGTGGAGGAACTACTCTATGATGTTTAGTTACTGAAGTAACGTACCACAATTTAGAAATACTGTCACAAGTAAAGATATTGGCAGCAAAACATACTTGCAGTGCTCATTATGCAGAATGTCCCATTTCACACAAAAATGTATCCATAGCAGATCGACAACTCAAAGTGACACATTGTGAGCATGTAAATCAGCTATTTTACAAAAATAGACAAACAAATGATTCAAAAAAGGGCAGTGTACAACACCCTTTTTTTTTTAGTTCCTTCTAATTATTTGTTAGGATCTCGAAGCTACAGAATTAGGTAAGGACTGAGGGCCCATATGGGGGTAGCCGCAATTTTCAACACAGAACACTACATTTTTTTAATAATGGGATTAATCTAGACGAGTTGCAATACCCTCCATTGACATCCCATTGATCCTAATTGCTTTTGCGATCTGCTTGTATTAAAACGACGTTAAACTCACCAACATTGCAGCTGTAGGGAAAACGTATCCTCTTTCAAACTGCAAAGCGTTTGTTTCATAAAAAAAAATCACCAATGAGCTACTTTCTGTCAAGAAATACCATGCTGTGGTATACTTTGGAAGCACTCATTTGTATTAACGGGTCGTGCTGCTGCCTTCTGAATTATGACGTGCAAATTCGAAACAGGTGGTAGGCAGGGCCGTTACAGAAAGTAGCTCATAAGCTTGTTCTTTTGGTTGACCAACATTAATAACATTAAGGTCAGGATCGCACAAGTTATTGCAGCTTCCGACCATGCTGAGCAGAGGGGAGTTTGTCACATTGAACATATGGAGCGTTACAGCGTACAAAGTTAAAGGTTTGTTTGTTATTTATGTATCAATGGTTAACTTTAAGTTGTCAATATTTAAGTTCTATGTTACATTTCATGATGAGGTTCATTGATCATTATTTGTTTCCTTTCAGTCCTCATGGTTATGATGATGTTCATGGGTTCCTCTCACTATACTTCTTGCTCTTTGAATTGCAGTCAGTGAGATAAATTTATATTTGTTTTGTTCATGAGTAATTTCTTTATATTACGTTATGTGCTTTAATTGTTTTATGTTGCTCATTCTTAACATGATTTATTTGTGTTTTATGTCAGTTTTGACGTGGGCTTTGGAAGCGATGCTTGCTACAATAAAGCCGTCAGTAGGCCTACACCCTACAGCCCTACATACACAGAACAATTAACATATCTACGGTGTATTTATGAGTGCAACCACTCCCTTACGGAGCTGTGTGGCTGGCTGGGTGCCTGGGTATGAGCATGGTTGTTTTTCACCACCTGTGCGCAACCTAACAAACACACACGCACATATTAACTGTATATGATGATTTCGGGTACATTACAGTGACAGTACAGAGGGTACAGTAGAGGGACCCCCACATGGTAACTGTCATTTCTCAACCGTTTCGGAAATGGGGCGGCTCACCGGAATCGGCCGGCCCCCTGGACGTGTTCCTGGGGGTCTGGATGTCCCGGGGACCCCCACATAGTAACTCTCATTACTCTACCGTTTTGGACGTGGGGTGGCTCGCCGGAACCGGGCCCGCACCCTGACCGTGGTCCAGTGGGTCTGGAACTTCCGGGGACCCCCTGACGACCCCAACACGGAGTTGCACCACTCACTTTGCAGTTCTAACCCGTTCTGAGCAAAACTCCTCCCAGATTCCTGGCCCTGTTGCGCCCCTCACTATACCGCTTATTGAGAATTTACGTCAGACGGGATTAAAACACTTCTTTATTGAAAAGTATGGACTAATACATTGAACAAAGACGTTAAGTTAACATTTGGGGCTCGCCGGTAAGCAACTTATATTTGGGGAGGGGATCTAAGACTCGTACAAATGTCAACATAATTGATAACATACTCTGATAATCTACGAGTGATTCGGGGGCTAACCTCGCAGCTGGGTGCACGATGCAGCAACAACGGGGGCATTAGTCCAAGCCTGTGTCCATGTACAAAAGACAGCCACGTTACAGCTGTAAAGAAATGACTAGTGAATCAAATGTACATATTAACAAATAGATTAGAATATTATCTTTCAAACGTATGAACTTAAGAGTAAGACAAACAAACCTCACTCGAATCCCGCATCTGTCCTGTTGTTCAAATGGAGGAAGTGTAGTGTTTATGTAGTGTCCCCCTGGCTGCCACGACCCCACACCATTGGTTCCGGGCAGAAACATAAAACTCTTTAGTTTCCACAGTGGTGACGGCAACGAAACAAAACCACTTTCCAAGAAATACATCATATAAACAGTCAAATAAATATTGAAATAAAATACAAAATTAGGGCAATTCAGTCTTCGTTTGAGTTGTCCAATACGTTTCATGCTACAATTTATTGCTGCTGATCACAGGTTTCAGTGTGTAAAAAGGATGGGTCAGTCAGGGACTCGAGAGGTAGCGGCATGTGTTGCCATGCCAAAGCGGTTTTCTATAACTTCCATATCCTACCTGGAATTCAAATCTACCTCCCAACGTGCAGAAAGATTTATAGTCTGTTTTATGCAATATCTCGAATCAACCAGTAGATGTCCTACCTGACCTCTGTCAATGTCTAGAAGAGAGTAGGGACTCTAGAGATCACCTCTGTTCCAAGAACCACTGATCTGTTAGTTCAGTTGTATTAACACATGTACACACACTTATACATTTACACACACTTGCAATGCTTAAATGATCTCTCTCTAGTGACTAGAGAGATAATTCAATGTCCTGTTGCTACTGTATGTGTGTAATGTATACCGTATTATAGTATACAACTATACACATGTGCAGTAGCAACTAGCAACAGGACAGGTCAGATATTCCTGTTGTTTATGTTATGTAAAGTCAGTTAATATGTTTATCGTATAAGTTAAATGCCCTGGCCTGCATAAGCACTGCATTAACAAGACAAGGTTAATTAGTTTGTTTGACTTGTGATATAATATCTTACAATAACACATCTTTAATCTGGATACTGTGGATAGTCAACAATAGTTGTAAATATTAACTCTTTATAACGTTCATTGACACTAGTAGTAGGCTACACCATCAGGCAAGAATTCCGATTTTACATCAAGGTTTAATCCACATTATTGGAATTGGAAGAATTGTTTTTTTAAATAAATCTTCTCCCTGGCACAGAATATTTTAAGATGGGGGTCCCTGACATGAAAAAGATTCAGAACCATTGTTTTGGAAACACTTTAAGTTGTTAATGGAACTGTCATTTGGCCACAAAACGGAGTAAATATTCACCCGTAAAGACTCTCAATGTGTTATCATCATCATCTCTAACTGCATTGTTCCACAGTTACACTGATCTTCCCAGGTAATATCTTAAGAGGGACAATATTATCATCATCAGTGAGAATGAATGGAAAGTGAGTGTTTTTCAGTGAAAGTGTGTGTGAAGGTATGTATGTGTGTGTACCAGGATCACAGCATGGATGGCAGCTTTCCAGTCCAGCTGGACTCTGATCCTCTGAGGTTTCCGTTTCAATGAGACTGACCCTGAAGTCTGGAGTCTGCTGCATATTCACCTTTATAGATTCTCCAGAGTGGACTCCCTCCTCTGGTAAGAGTCTGCTAAAGGTAGCTCCAGATAGCAGACAGTTGTCTGTCGGCCAGTTTGAAAGCGGTGTGAGCTTGTCGGCAGGAGACTCCCGACGACAAGCTCCCGTCGTCTTGTCGATGCGTTGGAACCCTTTGATTAAGTACCCAAGGTGACTCCAGACCAAACAAACTTGTTCAGACACACCCAGCATCCAGAATGTATCGTTTCCAACCTCAACATCCCAGCTGTGAGTCCCCGAGTTAAAGCCCTCAGAACCCAGGACAAAGGTTAAAGGTTAAAGCCCTCAGAACCCATTATAAAGGGCAGGTCAAACCTCTCTGGGTTGTCAGGGCGCAGCTGGCATTCTCCACATCTCACACTGGTCAGATCGTCAGACAGGGTGTATGTTGCTCCGAGGAGCACTCTTTCTAGTTTATTTTGAAATAGCTTTAATGCATGGAAGCCCCTGCATTGCTGCATGCACCCCAAAATGCATAGGGAACGACACAGGGAAAAGCATCCAGATGTGCTGCTCTCCATATTTGGGTTTCCATTCTGCGTTACGTCATGAGGCATTAATGTAATACTGTATATGTCATGTAGCGTATACCATAATTAGAGTTAATCACAACGGTAACTACTGTGGTATTCTGTTGTATCATGGCATAACCTGAAAACATGTGAACATGGCGTGGTCAGATAGCAGAAAGAAACTCTGTGAAAACCTTTCTGGAGAGGGAAAGGCCATCGCCGTGCTGACGAGCGGAGGGGATGCTCAAGGGATGAATGCTGCCCTGCGTGCTGTGGTTCGAATGGGTATACACGAAGGAGCCAAAGTTTACGTAATTCACGAGGGATATCAGGGCATGGTGGATGGTGGGGACAATATAAAGGAAGCCACGCAGGAAAGCGTTTCGGGCATGCTACAACTGGGTGGAACGGTTATCGGGAGCTCCCGCTGCCAAGAGTTCCGTACCCACAAGGGCAGACGGAAGGCCGCCCACAACCTGGTGCAGTGCGGCATCACCAACCTCTGTGTCATTGGCGGAGACGGCAGCTTGATAGGAGCCAACATATTCAGGGAGGAGTGGAGCGTGCTGCTGGCGGAACTGTTGGACCAAGGTCTAATCCACAACGACGCTGTTCGCAAGTACTCTTCTCTGCACATCGTGGGCATTGTGGGCTCCATTGACAACGACTTCTGTGGGACTGACATGACCATCGGCGCCGACTCGGCACTCCACAGAATCATCGAGACGGTGGATGCCATCATGACCACGGCGCAGAGTCACCAGAGGACATTTGTCTTGGAGGTCATGGGCATGCACTGTGGCTACCTTGCATTGGCGAGTGCCCAGGCATGCGGAGCAGACTGGGTGTTGATTCCCGAGATGCCCCCAAAGGACGGCTGGGAGGACATGATGTGTCAGAAACTGTGCGCTAATCGCTCCACGGGTACACGACTGAACATTATCATAGTGGCTGAGGGAGCCGTCGACACGCACGGCAAGCCCATTACTTCTAATTTAGTGAAGGATCTTGTCATCAGACGGTTGGGCTTCGACACCCGGGTGACAGTCCTCGGCTATGTCCAAAGAGGAGGGACCCCATCTGCTTTCGACCGCATCCTGGCAAGTCGCATGGGTGTGGAGGCAGTCCTAGCGCTGCTCGAGACAAAAGACAACAATCCAGCCTGTGTTGTGTGTTTGTCTGGCAACGAGACTGTACGTCTGCCTCTCATGGAGTGCGTTCAGATGACTCAGGACTTGCAGAAGGCCATGGATGAGAGGAGGTTCGAGGACGCCCTCAAGCTCCGCGGGAGAAGTTTTGAAAACAAGCTGAGGACATACAAGCTATTGTCTCACCGTAAACCTAAATCAGAGCTGGCGACCAACTTCAACGTGGCCGTGTTGAACGTGGGCTCGCCCGCAGCCGGCATGAATGCTGCAGTGTGCTCTGCCATCAGGGTGGGCATCTCCGAGGGCCACAAGATGTTTTCCGTCAGTGATGGCTTCGAGGGCTTCTACAAGGGACAGATCAAGGAGGTCAAATGGGCTGATCTGGGCGGATGGACAGTCAAAGGCGGATCCCTGCTGGGAACCAAAAGAACACTTCCTGCAAAGCACATCGAGCAAATTGCTGAGCAAATGCGAAAGCATAACATAAATGCGCTGCTGGTTATTGGCGGATTCGAAGCCTACGTCTCACTGCTGGAATTGTCGGCGGCGCGCGGGCAACACGAGGAGTTCTGCGTGCCCCTGGTCATGGTTCCTGCCACCATGTCCAACAACGTGCCGGGCTCGGACCTCAGCATTGGTGCCGACACGGCCATGAACGCCGTCACCACGACCTGCGACCGCATCAAGCAGTCGGCCAGCGGCACCAAGCGGCGCGTGTTCATCGTGGAGACCATGGGGGGCTACTGCGGCTACCTGACCAGCGTGGGAGGCTTGGCCGCGGGGGCCGCCGACGCCTACGTCTACGAAGAGCCCTTTGACATCAGAGACCTGCAGGCCAACGTTGAGCACTTGAGGGAGAAGATGAAGAACAGCACTCACGGACAGCTGGTCCTCAGGAACGAGAACAGCCACGAGAACTACACAACGGACTTTGTCTACCGGCTGTACGCCGAGGAGGGGAAGGGGGCGTTCGACTGCAGGAAGAACGTGCTGGGGCACATGCAGCAGGGCGGGGCGCCCTCTCCGCTCGACCGCAACGTGGGGATCGAGATGGCGGCGAGGGCGATGCAGTGGATCTCCGAGAAGCTGCGGGAGACACCAGTGCGAGGCCGAGTGCTCGCCACCTCCGAGGACTCATGCTGTGTGCTGGGAATGCGCGGGGAACTGGTCTTCCAGCCCGTCGCGCAGCTCAAGGAGCAGACCGACTTTGTCCACAGGATCCCTAAGGAGCAATGGTGGCTGAAGCTGCGTCCGCTGATGAAAATCCTGAAGTGGTCTTAGCAATTATAGGCCTTGGGCAAGATGAGTTCAATCAATAAATATCACGATTATTTAACCACTCTAATAGGCCAGTCAATCTAAGATTTGTCCCAAAAGAGATTGCAGTGTATTCATTCAAGGTTTTTTATGATCCTATATCATGGTAAATTCAGGGGTTTCAAGTTGGGTACCATTAACATGGAAGAAATGTCAAATTTTAATTATGCATTAAGTAACATCATATGTAACATGTCACGGCATGATTCTGAATCCTTTTTAAGCATTCGTTTTGCATGAAGAACACCCCTTGGGCTAAAAACGGCCATAGCCATCATCAAATGTGATGAGGTCAGCACATTTGGGCACATTAAGGGCAAGTGGCTATGGCAGTATTTAGCCCAAGGAGTGTTTTTCGTGCAAAACTAATGCTTGTGGACAGTCACCAAAAGCTGGATATAGGAGGGGCTAGTGCCCCTCAAAAAATATATATAGTGGAAATACAACTATCTTTGTACAGCAAAGCAAAATACCGGGCTACAAGCGGTTGATCAGACTAATCAATTTAGTGGATTATATAAAACCTGAACTGGTGATGTTTTTAGGTCAGTGTACCGATTTTATTCAATCAAAAGAAAGAACTCATACAGGATACAGAATAAACAAGTGAAAGGCACCTGAAAATGTATTTTCTTGTTTATTAAAGAGCTGGAAAGTCGAGCTGGAGAGCCTTGGTTATTGACCAAACACACTATAGCAAGAATACTAGAGGTCTAGCCTTTTTAATACTTTAAGTACAATTTGGTATTTTTATTTTACTTGTTTTTTGATACTTTATATTTACTACTAGTTACTTTGCAGATTTAGATTAGGCCTACAAACATAATTTATTGTTAACCAATTAACCCATTTAGGAGTTAGGACTGAGACCAGATTCTACAAAATGTCTTGAGTCTTAAGTTTTCTGAAAATGGTCAGTGATTCTCAAACAAAAAATGTCATGTCAAAAATGTAATTGGCCACTGACCCCCATCTGAAAAGATGTTGTTTCAGCCAGAAGCAAAGATATGACTTAAAAACGTTCGCTGGGAATAAATATATTCAAAGATTTGCGCCACATTTTCACGATTTTTCAAAAATAGCAGATCTACAAGCTTGTAGCGTGGCACTCTATGCCGCGCTGAGCTTGTAGATCTATTTTTCAACAGCTATAGTATAACATAATGCTTAAAACACCAAAAGGGGTTCCCATCTTGTACTTTGTCCATTATAAAATAGCTGATCTAGAAGCTCACAATGTGCAATCAAAAGCACAACTTACAAAATACATTTCCTTTTTAATATCAAAGCATTGCTGTATATTGGAAAATAAAATTGTGAACTTTTGGATTGGCCATCAAGAGTGAGTCCCTTCCAAGAAATGAAATGAGTGAGTCAAAAGTACAATATTTTGTATTCTTTCACACATTTTCTCACGGAAACATTTGAAAATGGTGGGACACTTTCAAAACAATCCATCTTGTGAGACTACTATTACAGTAAAACAAGAGTCAAGAGAACAGTCACACCTTTTAATAGTTTTTAAAAACCCACAAATGACATCTTCCCCAAATTTACAAAAAAAGAAGATTACAGTAGCACATATACACACTTGATGAGTGTCATGAGGTGATAAGTTGAGTAGAAGGGGGACAGACCAAGAGAGAGAGAGAGCTACTGATGTAAAAAGAAATAGGAGTGTGACAATATAGTAACTGCATTGAAATATCGATTTTTAGATCAAGAATCGAAGGATATTGATATGTAAACAGAAACATATCGTATCGCTTTGCGTTTTGCAATGCAAATGATAGATTGTATCAATACTACTTGTGCATTGTATTTAGTAATTTTAACAAGAAAAAAATAGAGGTTTAATCATTGTCCTTCCCATATCGCCTGCACTATCCACATTTCACACAGATTTTATGTATTTGCTCAATAGTTACTGTATCGATTTTAAATCATTGAATTGTATCGCCTTGAAATTGAATGAACCGATATCGTCCATGCATCGTATCGCCGTTAAAATGTCTTGTTACACATCTACAAGTTACCGAGCAGCGATTCCCAACCTGATGGCAAACACCAAGATGTGCTATACAATACAATGTCCAGTTCCATTGATCCAAGCCCGGAACACAATTGATTGATCAATCATTAATAAAATAAACATGCTCCAGCAAAGCGTGCGGCCCACCCGTGCTCGGCTGGTCAGATGGGTGGGCCACGCAGTTTTTGAGATTGTCAAGTGCAGTGGTTGATTCCCAAACGTTTTAGCTCAAGACCCAAAGGAGAAATTATTTTGCCGGGGACCGAAACTAGTGAAAATAGCAGATATTATTTTGTTTGTTTTCTAATTTCTTTCAATTTTCTTTTATTTCTTTATGTAATTACACAAATAAAGGAAAAAAAATAGGGAAAAACATTTGGGGGGAAAATGTAGGAAACAAAAAATAAAGCGACGCATAAAATGTGTCCGTGACCCACAAATGGGTCCCGACCCAGTGTTTGGGAACCAGTGATCCGGGAAAAGGTTGAGAACCGCTGCTATTATAGATTGCATGCACAGACACCAGTGTGCAATAGAAACCTGCCTTTTTTTAGCACAGTCTTGCGGAACATGCCACACATGTGGGTGACAAATAAGCCCTCTTGAATGTTGAAATGTTTTCCGGACATACATACCGTGTGCAATAAGACATGCCATAAACCTGCTACACGTCTGAGAAGTAGTAAACAAAGCAGTTCCACTGACTTATCCGCCATTCACACTGAGCATGGTAAACTATGACAATTTGAAGGTGGGTTTTGTTTGTATAAGTTATAAGGTCAAATTAACGTTGACACTCAAGAACTTTAAAGTTATATGTTGTTTTGGCTCTTATCGTTTCTGTGTTGATGATGCTTTGGTTTCATGTGTGTGTGTGTGTATATATATATACAGTATATATATATATATATATATATATATATATATATCGGTGTCGTGCACCGCAAAACAGCCAGCCGCACACAGAAAGTAGCCAATCTACAAGCTCGCATTGTGAGCTTGCCAGTGCTGTAATCGCCTAGTTTATGCACGCGACAATGGCACGCAACCATGTATAAATCAATCGAAAGATACTATATATATATATATATATATATATATATATGTGCTGTCTGATGACGTTACTTCTGTTTGTTTATTATTCCTCTCAGCATGTCGTTTTACGTTTGTTCTGTTGTGCTAGTTGATATTGTTCTACACAGCACTTTGGTTCAACGAAAGTTGTTGTTAATGTGCTCTATAAATAAACTTGATTTGATTTATGTAAACAGCGCACCAGATGTCCAGCTGTGTCAAGAGCTCACACGGAGGGAGAGACGGGGGAGACGGTATTCATACAGTAATAGTCTGATAGATATACGGAGTGCGGTATTCATACAGTAATAGTCTCCTCGTCACCGTTGGCAACAAAACATTCCGAGAGTCAGTGAGACCAACTGCATTCCAGATGTCCTTCTGAAGGATTTTGAATTACCGGCAATGCAATCCATCGTTCAAACAATCGTGCTGAAAAGTGATCCAAACGGTATCGTCCACGACTATCATCGTCGGTATAGTTGTGGTGTGTGGACACTGCCAAACATTTGGGTTGGAAAGATTTAAAAAAAACATGATTTATATAGTTATCGTGGTTGTTAACCATGTGCTCAGTGTGAATGGCCCCTCAGGCTTGATTTATGTAGTCGCATTGGCGTCGCGTACCGCAAAACAGCCAGCCGCACACAGAAAGTAGCCGATCTACAAGCTCACATTGTGAGCTTGCCAGTGCTGTAGATCGCCTAGTTTATGTACGCGACAATGGCACGCAACCATGTATAAATCAATTGAAAGATACAAAGACAGGACAATGCTGGAGATGAACGGGTTGCAAGACCTCGAATGATGATAGGCATTGTGTGTGTGTGTGTGTGTGTGTGTGTGTGTGTGTGTGTGTGTGTGTGTGTGTGTGTGTGTGTGTGTGTGTCCATCCGTCTGCTGGGACACAGACGGGAGTGATCTCAGAGACGCGTCTGAAGGAGGTGCACCGCTCCCAGCGCCCGACATGTCGGTGGTCCTCATCAGGGCGGTGAGCGTGGGCCACCAGGAAACCAGCACCGCCAGTACGACTGTCCAGTTCTACAAGACCCGCATGAAAGGACTGGCACCGTACATCACCTGGACCATCAACCTCGACACCAGAGAGAAGCCGGCTGGATTCTGCCTCCTGCTTTAGGACAGACGCGCACACACACAGTCACACACACAGTCACACAGACACAGACACACACACAGTGTCACACACACAAATATGAACAACAAGCAAGCAAATTAGTTTTTTATTATTTTGTTATGACTTGTTTCAGTTGTAATTTAGCTAATTTAAATCCATTAAAAAGGTCATCCTTACGTACTAATGCCCGACGTATACCTCGTTTGACTTGACTTGTTTGGCATGTGACGGCGGCATGCAACCAAGGTTTAGGGTCCTGACACACTGAAAGCTTCAGACACTCACGTCTGACGTGTTGTTTACAATGGAGGCATCGAGAGAAAAAAACCTGTTGATGCAGCTTTCAGAGCTTGCGCTAGTACAGGCCATCCAAAAAACATATTTTTTTACATTAAGTAGACCATGCGAGCAGGCAGACTCTCATTGTGATGTTTGCTTTTACCAAGTCAGGGCCTTTAACACTGCTGCTTGTTCCTCGACTGCAAGTCAATGGTTTTCATAGTGGGGTCTGGGGACCCACGGGGGTTCCAGGGGGTGCCCAGCCTAATGATTGATAGTTACAGTGGTAACAAAATGTACCCTTAAACGTCTGTAACTCTGAGATTGTAAAAATGGAACCAAATGAACCCACAAAAACAAAACAGTTTGAGAACCACTGCTGTAAGTGGTACAGTATGTCCTCTAGGGGGCAGCCTGGGACAGTTACAAGCAGCTGGCTGCCACAACAGCAACATTCATTCATTCAGCATTTCATGGTGGGCGAGACTCAGTGAATGAGTAAACACGCACGTGTACACAAACTGGCTTGCTGCTCAGTGGAAGTACTCAGACGTGTTAAGTACTGCAGCAATACCACAATATAACAACACTCTTTTACTAGTGAAAGGCCTCTAATCGGAAATGTGCTTGAGTAAAAGTATTGACTAAGAAAGGAAAGAGGCCGAAACGTTGGCTTAATAAAGTTTATAGTATCGTGACTACGAGCTGTGCGGCCTCTTTCCTTTCTTAGTCAAAGTTTTATTTCCTGCGGTCAGCACTTCCCCACTACTGGTGTGCGCCCCTACCTTTTTGTTTGTTTGAGTACAAGTATTGACATCAATACTTATATAACCAAAGTAATAGCACTGAACATTCAAAATGTTTCAAACAAAAAAAAACAGATCTACGTGTTGGTCGCTTCTAGATTGGCTTTTCCTGAATAGCCGAAGTATAATATAGGTCTTAGGTGGATAATGTACGTTTTGTATCAATAACCTACAAAGTAACTAGAAACTACAGTATTGAAATGAAAGTAGTGCAGTCAAAATCTGCAGAAGTATAGAAAAATTGACATAGTCGAGTTAGAACCTCAAAATGAGTACTGTACAAGTAAATGTACTCGGTTGCTTACCACCAGTGGTGGACAGACAGACAGCACAGGCCTTTGTGTGTGGAGTAGTAGTGGTGCTGGTGAAAGTGTTTTGGAGGGGCTCCAACCCGGTGTCAGTGCTTTGCTTTCTAACAATAGACGTCTGGCAACACAGACAGTTTCCTTCTCAGAAGCGACCAACGCTGTTGTTATTGTTGGAGCGCCACTCTGTTTCTGTCCTCCGTCAGATAGAGATGAGAGGAGCAGTGCATATAGATTAGAACGTTATTATTAATGTGTATGGCTTCCGACAGATAAGAGATGAGGTGCAGTACATACGTTATTATTATTAGTGGTTTTGTCCTCTGTCAGATAGAGAAGAGAGGACCAGGACCTGTCTTGTGTACCACTACCTGTACACAGGATTTAACAATGAAGCACTACAGCCTTGAACCTTGAAGCAGTGCATAGATTAGAATCGCACATTGACTCAACACACCATGCCCATCCCCCAATTCCCAAGAGTCCGGGACCACCAAAGATTGACAAAAGAAAACAAAGATTTAGATCTCATAAGCAAAGTGAAATTAATAAAAAATAAAATAACTTATTGATAGATCTTTAAATATTTATTTTGATTTTCAATATGTAATTGAACAACCAAACAAGTCAATTTAAAATACATACTTATTATATATGATATAAAATACAACTTTCTTTGATGTAACTGAGAAAGTTTTTCAGCACACATTGGCTGGATAACTGCACATAGCCTACCAAGTCATATAATTGCAGATAAATCGGCCAGACAGATACCGTACTGTACATAGAGCTCTAGTTCTTTCATTCAGGACTGTGAATGTGTCCTTGGTTTGATTGGTAAACAGTACTGGCCTGTTCTCTGCTAGTGATTTTGTGGCTTGTCTTTACCGTCATGGCCTGTGGTGCTGTATCAGTACTTTGTGATTGTATATGACAGCACAACGAAAAACATAAAACCACCATGGTGGTGAAAAACAAACTGCTGACGAGGCTTGCATCATCCTTCAGGGTAGCAACAACTACAAGAGAACTAACTAACTACAACAGACGGTCCCTTCCTAGCCCCAGACCTCCTCCCAACTGTCCCCATCATCTTTGAATGTAATATATTCCAGTGGTTCTCAAACCTTTTAATTTCCAGGACCACCCATTAATCCGAGTATACAAATGGAACCAAATGGACATTTGGTTCCCTTTGTACAGTGACAGACCTATAAGGGCTTTAAACCCGCCTCCCAAGGAACCCAGAATGTCGCCTGAACCACTTTGGAAACCACTTCCCGTTCGTTTCTATTGTATAGATGTCAGCAATGCAAATGTATTCTTTGAAAAGCAGAAGTCATTATTGATTGTGTTGATTATGATTGTGTATGTTCTGCAAGCCATGTACGGTATACAATTCTAGAGTTGCGTCAAGTGCTACATGTGTTTATTACAGTAAGAACCTTTTTTTTCCCTTCTTAATGCATGGCTTTTGAAATTACGTCATATCTATGTCTATGGAATTTTAATCTTTGGTTAGAGCACTTTGGTTAGAGCAAAAACTACTTTCTGGCCTTGACAGCCCATACATCCACACAGACAAGTCATATTTGATTGCATTAAATGACTTTAAACAACATTAAATTCACTTTGTCACTCACTTTGCCACTCGATCTGCCATTCACTTTCTGCATCTACTGTATATAAATACATCCTGTGACTGGTTTCGATTTATACAATATTTCATCCATGATGCTAAAAACACAGGTGTTGTTACCTGTTAAGTCCTATTAAAGCTTCAATCCATCATACCTTTCATGTCAATTGTTTTTTACAAGAAGAAAGGTATATCTACCATTTTCTCAGAACTCTCGCCTTTTATGAAATACCCAGAATCGGGATGCTAGGGTAGGGTTTCATGTGGTTAAACCCAGCATGACTTGTCTAAGTAGGTTAACTGCACATTAGACAGCATTGTAGGCTAGACAAGGCGACACGTTCTACAATGACTCCTTTGTATTTTTTGGTATGAATAAATACGGTAGATAGATGCCACCCAAGCTTGCATCACAGTATCATTTGACACCCAACAGCAACCATACAATAGTGTTACGCTCTGAATATATCCAAAGCGGAAGATCAAGTTCCCCTCACAGATGTGCCTGGTGGCTGAGGGCTCAGCCTGTGCACACAGACCATAATGCTCCTAGTCTAGTGAGTGCCAAGGACCCGGGGTCCAATCCGGGACCACCATCTTGTCTCGCATGTCTCTTGTCTCGCTCTCTGCCCCTGGTTTCCCATCTCTCTAAAATAATGGTTCTCAACCTGTGGGTCGGGTCCCCACATGATTTTGAGGGGGTCCCCAGATGACAAAATAAGGACCTTGAAGACCTTTTTAATACTAAGAATAAAGAAACGAAAGAAAGCAAAGAAAAAGACCATTACTGCATAAAAAGTAATCAACAAACTAACTGTTCAAACATTGGCCAAATTGTCAAATGGCATAAGAAAGAGGCAAAAATTGTGAAAATAGCTGACATACAAGCTCACTGCTGTTTTCACTAAACGAGTGCAATCAAAAAAAAAAAAAAAAAGCAATATATATAAATAGCAAAGATCACAGCCTGTAGATCTGGTATTTTTAATAGCCAACATATAAATGGATAAAGTGGGTAAAATTATTGTGATGCTACAGTATATTAACTACTGTGATGCTATATATGCAGCGATTTTACCAGAGGTGGCTAGTGTCACAAGCATTATTTTAGATAGGTGACGATACGGAATATTGGAGCACCCTGTGTCCAAATACACCTCAAATTGAATTATTAAACACTCTCTTAAGATCTGGACACAGTTCAGACACGCCTTCTCACTTACTGACTTCTCAATTTGTGCCCCATAGTAAGAAATCATAGTTTCAAAACCGCAATTATGGATGGAGCATTCAACATTTGGACTGAAAAAGGCATCACTTCAATCAGGGATCTTTTCGACAAAGGCGTTTTTTTGTCTTTCGATCAAATACGGTTGAAATTTGATATAACCCGTTCTCACTTTTTCCGATTTTTGCAGCTTCGTAATTTTGTAACATCTATTACGGATTTCCCATCACAACCACCCTCAATCCAGTGAATCCACACTTTAAAGGAGGTAACTGGGTCAGTTTACTCTTTATTAAACTAATTTGACCTGGAACCACTTATCTCATTAAAGAAATCAATGGGAGGGAGTTAGGGACACACATTTCTGATGATGTTTGGAACTAAGGAAGCACTGGATAGTATACACTACTCTTCAATCTGTCTAAGGCATACTATGATTCAGTTTAAGGTTACACATCGCCTCCACTGGTCCAAAGTAAAACTATCTAAGTTAGTTCCTACCATGGATCCTATATGTGATCGTTGCAATCAAGATCAAGCTACTCTTGCACATGCATTTTGGTTTTGTCTAAAGCTAAATAAATACATTTTGGCAATCAATATTTAAAACATTTTCAGTGCCCATAGAACCGTCTGCCACTATTGCAGTGTTTGGAGTTGTTTCCCAAGATCTACGTCTTAGCCGGCAAAACAGGAGTATGATTGCTTCCCTTTTGGCTAGGCGACTAATGCCATTTAAATGGAAGGAACAATTCCCACCAAACTTTAAATCATGGATTAATGATGTTCTACATCATTTGACATTGGAGAAGATTCACTACTCCACAAGAGGGTACGCTGGTGCTTTAAAATTTTACACAATTTGGCAACCTTTTTTAACATATATTGAGGATGAATGCGGCTGACACCAACAAACCTTAATAACTCATAACACTGACCCTACTGTAATTGTTTTTATTTCATTTTTAATTCATTATTATTATTATTATTTATTTATTTTGTTTGTGTATTATATTTTTGAATATGTATACAGTATTTGTATGTGCTTTTTATTTCAATGTACGAAATACCTTTGTTAATGGTACGAGACACCGTGGTTGTGGCTCTTTCGGAGTGGGTAAAATACTGATATTTTTGTATCCTATTTTTGACTCATATGTGACTTGAAAATATTAATAAAGAAACTTTGATAAAAAAATAAATAAACATCAGACACGTCTGAAGTGAGTGGTGCTGTATTGTACTTGGGCTGTACATACAGTACTGTAAAAGCCCTCTTCCCTGGCCTGTGTGTGTCTGTGTGTTAGGCTGGGACACACATAGCCGTCTATAGGAGTGGTTGCACCACTCAAAATGGTAAATGGTGTATTTATATAGCACCATTATCCACGGCGCATTACATAGATTGTGCATTACATTCACCCATTCACACACATTCATACACCAATGGCAGAGGAAACCATGCAAGGCACCATACCTGCACATCGGGAGCAATTAGGGGTTCAGCGTCTTGCTCAAGGACACTTCGACACCAACTCTGGGGGAGACTGGGATCGAATTGGGCAAGTGGCCACTCTACCCCTGTCGCCCTGATCTTATACTGTAGAATAGATGGCTGCAGAGGGACAGTGTAAACAAATAAAATTAGTTCAGAACTAGTGTAACCTTTCACCGTCTGTTCGTGTCATCATACTATACATACCAGTAACAACGCACTTCCTTAAGATTTCCCAACATAGCCAACAATCTGCAATGTGTGCGTACGGATGTTGAAAGCTTGTGCTTTAACTATTGTTCCTCTCTGGCAGAGGATCATTCACTTTGTGCCTCCTTTGTCTTTGCGACGGCCACAGTCTCAGGTGGCAATCAGCCACCGCAGATTACCGTCACTATCTGTCCCCCAGCCGAGTGCTTCCTGCTCCACCGTCCCCTATCTGAGCCCCGACACTTCCTGCTGTGAAACAAACTAAATGACAGCACCATCTGGAACGTACGTACTGTAGTCACACCTTGGTGCTGGAAGAAGTACTCTTCACTGTCTACTTGAGTAAAAGTATCATCAATAACACAATCAATGCCACAATGCAGAAATGCTACGAGGAATAAAAGTGCGGGATTCCAAATGTACAAAATAAAGTACAAAAGTATTGGCCCAAAAACATACTTAAAGTACCAAAGGTAAAAGTACATTATGCAGAAGGTCCCATTTCACAAGTTTTCAAATGTATAAATTGTATAAAAATCCTTTGAAAATATCATATCTACAAGGCAAGCCCATAATGGGTTGCAAAGTGACATTGTGTCTATTTTCAAATAGTCATAGCATACAGTATACAGTATAGGGGTATGCACATGCCACATACAGGCTGAATAGGTTAGTGTGTTTTGTAACTATAATCCAAATCTACAAAGTAACTAGTACGTTAACTAAAGTTTTCAAATAATTGTAGTGGTGTAAAAAGTGCAAAGTTTGCTCGTGAGTGAGCTGAAACAACACTGTTTCAGATCACGCCAAAATTTGGGAAAGGTGTCCGCCATGTGTGACTAGAAAACAAAAATGCTGACGCGCTGTTCGTCTGCAAAACAAACAGGTCTGGGCGCTCAAACAAACATTGTAGACTTTTGGCCAATCAGTCAATAAAGCCAATCAGTGAAGCAGAACACAGCTGTTAGGAACGATAATGACAGTCACTCAAACGTCAATTCAACCGTCAAGGATTACCAGAAAACATCTTAATTGAGCCACCGGCTTCCTCTAAAGTGGTCACACTGGCAGCGGTGGAAGGTAGAGCAAGTGTATTGAACATATGAACAGCAGTAACAAGCGTTTGTGACAAAATAATAACTACATTTGATCGACAGGATCTGAAAAAGAACAGTTTTTGGACATATGAGGTTTCCACCCGCCAGACAATATAGAATTAGAGTTGTTCCGATACCAATACCAGTATCGGAAAAGCTGCCGATACTGCCTAAAATGCTGCCAATGCTGCCATCGGGAATGGCAAGTATGCCAGTCGATGCCATTCTGATACCGCATGATGATTTCATTTACAGTAATATTTTGAATGCTTCAGGAAGTTCAGGTGATGTTGCTCTTAAGGTCTTATACTCTTAAGGTCCTTGCAGACTGGACACGTTTTTTCTGAAAACCAGCAGAAAAACGCAGCAATGTGCAGGGACTGTACTATTTTGATTATTATTTTACTAACTGGTAGCTGCACATTGAAAATTAACCCATTCTGGGCGGGAACCCCTTTTGGTGTAAGCATTATGTCATGCTTTAGCTATTGAAAATAACAGACCTACAAGCTCATAGCGCGCCACTCTGTGGCGTGCTATGAGCTTGTAGATCTGCTATTTTAGAAAAATCGAAGAACGGCTGACATAGAAACATAGCTTTTTCAGAAAACTGTCAGGATGTAGAAGACATTTTTAGAATCTGTTCTCAGGTCAAAATGGGTTTATTACTATATCGGTGGTACTAAAACTTTGACATTTCAAGGAACTCCATAACCATTTGTTAGAGTTACAGACCTGTAAGGGTCCATTTGGGACCTGCTCAGGGAACCCCCGAGAGTCCCTTAATTGTCCCCACTTTGAGACTACTTCTTTTAATTACACAGATACCGTAGGTACTGTTAAGAATACGCAATTTACGGTTATCGGAATTGGTATCAGGCAGGAAGAAATGGCATCGGTAGATCTTTAACCAGAATGACTCAGTCCATGATGGAAGTGAATCAGCCCAAGCTTCTGGGAAGTGCAGGAACAGGACCGTGCTGGACATTTACTTAACCCATTCTGACCTGAGATCAGATTCTAAAAATGTCTTCTACATCCTGACAGTTTTCATTCTGACCTGAGATCAGATTCTAAAAATGTCTTCTATGTCAGTCGCTCTTCGATTTTTCAAAAATAGCAGACCTACAAGCTCGTAGCGCACCACTTAAGTACTTTTACTCAAGTGCAATTTAAAAATAAAGGGAAGCTCCGCACACTTCCCTTTATTTTTCTCATGTTCCCTTTGTGGCCCAGCACCTCTTAAGTTTTTTCAGCGGATGAGCGATGGTTCTTTTTACATTTTTTACACTCAAGGACAATTTAAAATATAGGCCTTTTTACTTGTAACATGATTTTGGACATTGATGTTTTTATAGTAAAAGTAAAAATACCACAGAGTACTTCTTCCAGCAATGGAACCGGGACACACCACAATGACTGTAGACATTTCTAAGAAACCACAGGCTGCTTGACACGAGGTCTGCCTTTCTGTTTGTGTTTAGGTACAGCATTGTGAAGGAAAACCCAAGTGGCTGTGTGTGGGAGTCAATGAGTTCTGACAACCAACTCATCACACAGTCACCAGTAGTTTTTAGTGGATATGTAAAAACATGTACTTAAAGTGATGTTGAACTTTGGTCAAACCTTGGGTTGTGTAGACAGTGCTTTTGTAGTGGCAAGTCTGGCAACAACAACAATATCCAAATGAAATCTAAATATATTGTCCATCAACGTTTATTGGTTGCGTTTCTGTGCTCTGTGATTCGAGGAACCGGAAGAAGCGATTCCATTTACTAAACTTGAACCCCAACATCCATATTCTGGGGGGGAACAATAGCCAAAAATATCTCACTTGTAGATATTTGTATATAAAGTGTAAAGTGTATAGCTAACTCAGGTTTACTACATCAACAGGGTTTAATACCATAAGTGGTTAAAACGGTCTCGCAGTCTCACTTTTAGTACTAAGTATCCGCCAACAAATGCAAATGTGAATGAAATGAATGTCAACAAATGGCACCAGCTGAAACGGAGGTCACCCTGACAAGCTGCATCCGCCATCTGGTACGGTAACTGCACCGCCGCCCTCCACCACAAAGCCTTCCAGATGGCGGAGCGGACGGCCCAGTGCATCGTCAGAGGTGAGTTCTGCTCCCTCCAAGGGAATGTACGAGAAGCGCTGTGTGTAGTCAAGGTCGAGCGGAACATCAAGGACACTCACCACCACCCCAGCGACAATCTGCTTAAGTCATTAAGACAGTAGTTCTCAAATCGTTGTGGAATCCTCGTTGTGTCCACAACTGTGACTTTTCAGGATTCAAATTCAGTAATAGCAAAAGTAGCAGATCTACAAGCTCAAAACGCGTACTTTTGTACGACTCTGTAGTATGAGCAAACAGGGCACTAATTTGCAAAAAAATTAAATAAACATGGAGATAAGAGGTTTCAGCCGGACAGCAACAAAATACCTTCTAAATCGAACAGGTTTCTGAAAAACCAATTGCTATACATTTTAGGTAAGATCTAAAAGGACACAGTTTGCTTTCCAGATGTAAATGGATTAAGGGTCTTTTGCTCAGGGACACTTTGACACACAGAGCGGGGCCCAGAGGTGAACCCGGTGACCAGAAGTTCTGCTTTAGCAGACGACCTCTCGAACCACGGGCGCTCTGCCCCAGTTACTCGGTGTACGTGTGCTTGTGCGTGTTGGGGCTGTGTGTGTACCTGCTGGGAGGATCTCAGAAGAAGTTCTTGATGAGGGGCGTCACCAGTTTAACCCACAGCTTGACGTGGCGGTCGGCACGCTCGAACGTGGAGCTGGACACCTCTGTGGATCTCATGTACAACATCTCCTGTTCCTGACAGGACAGAGTGAAGGACAGTGTGTTTAGTTTGCGTCAGGGGTCTTCGACAGGGGGTCCAGGACTCCTCGGGAGTCCTCAGAGATTCTGAAAGTGGGCCACCAAACCTTTGTGTGATTTTACATTAAAGGGACATTTCACCGCTGGAAGAACCTGCAGTCACTCAATCTTAATAGGATTTGTAGTACATAACAGTAGCACAATTTGATAATATACCGGTAATGTGTGTTTGAGTGTGTGTTTGACTAGGGTTTGACTGGATTGCTGAATTCCTACAATGACCATAATGCTTTGGTGCATTGCTCCTCCTTGTGGAGAGGGGGGAGACTGTGTGGAGGTGTGACTTGTAGTGTGTGAAGTGAGACCACATTTTCATGACAAAATTTGGTCATGAACATGACGCCATGACTAAAATATCTAAAAAACACACATTACACATAAAAACCCCAGGGAAGTGTTTCATGTGTCATTCATGCAGTAAGTGCATATGGCCCTTTAAAAGACAACTTTAGTTTTTTTTCAACCAAGGTTCATGTTTAGGTTGTTATTAGAGAAAGGAAAAGATGAGTGGGGTTTTTTTGACAGGGGGGCGGGGGCATTCGAGGCGAGCATGGGGCTAAATATGTCTTTTTTTACAAAGTTTTATATATTATTTACTATAGTCCTACTAGACCCCAAGAAATTACATCTGGCCACAAAAGATCACGGGATCTACTGAATGTGTCAAACTGACATATTGAGCCTATGACACACAGTGTGGCTACCCCCCAGTTAGCCTGGGGTCCACCTATGCTTTCTATGGCATAGGCAGAACATAACATTTTGTAAAAGAATACATATTTAGCCCCATGCTCGAATGCCCCCGCCCCCCTGTAAAAACAGCTAAAATCCCTAAAACGAAATAATTAACACTCATCTTTTCCTTGCTCTAATAACAACCTAAAACATGAACCTTGGTTGAAAAAAACTAAAGTTGTCCTTTAATCACTTGAACCCTTGCATCCCTATTTTGGGGGCAACATTAGCCGTAAATCGTGTGAGCTTGTAGAGATTGGTTTTCTTTTTGAGACGAATGCGAACGGAAATAAAAGCCTGGGTATCGAGGCTAGTAGATCGGTTATTTTCAGCGAAGAGGGGGAAAAAAGAGCAGACCAAGTACAGAGCCAAAGGTCAAGTTCGCGAAGTTTTGAGCGTTTAAGTCATTGAATGTCTGAAAGCACACATTGAACATGAATCCTCTGCTTCATCTCTCTCTCTCAGCTAAGGCGTCCTTGGCAGACCCCTGCTGAACATTGTTTTTCTGTTTTGTGGGGACCAAGCGGACCTCATATATATAACATTCTACTCCAGACGCATAGGACAAAAGAGTCAAACACAAAAACACAATGCATTTACATTGTTTTCCATCTTTGTGGGGACCATGTGGCTCTCATGTAGACCATCTTCTGTTGCTGGCATGTGTTTACATTGTTTACCAGCTTTGTGGGGAAGACAAATCACGGAATGACAGAAATGACGCCATTCAAGGATTAAAGCAGCGATTCTCAACTTGTGGTTCGGGGCCCACTGGCGGACCGTGAGGATATTGCAAGTGGGCCTCCAACTAGTTGGCAAAAAAAAACACTACGATTTTAATGATAATACAGTATTAATATAAATGGTATTTCTTCTTTAAAACCGTTTGGGGGTGAAGGAATAAATACCTTTAAGATTTATGGTTGAGGTTGGGCATGTAGCAGAGAGGGTTGAGGCTAAGGGTTAACCCATTTTGGGCGGGAACCCCTTTTGGTGTTTCAAGCATTTTGTTATACTTTAGCTATTGAAAAATAGCAGATCTACAAGCTCATAGCGCGCCACCGAGTGGTGCACTACAAGCTTGTAGGTCTGCTATTTTTGAAAAATCGTAAAAATGCGGCACAAATCTTTGAATAGGTATATATTCTTTCAGAGCGAACGTTTTTTTAATTTTGATGTCAGGACAAATTAACACATTCAAACAAGTCATAAAGTAATAAGCATGCGTGCTGCTGTGGGTACGTGTGTGTGAGTGCCTGTGTACTGTATATGACTGTGTGTACGTGTGTGTGAGTGCCTGTGTATGTGACTGTGTGTCTGACTGTGTGTACGTGTGTGTGTGAGTGCCTGTGTATGTGACTGTGTGTCTGACTGTGTGAATGCATCAACATCAGGAGAACTGAGTCATCACTTCTGGCTGTAAAAGCAGTACCTCCTGCAACTGGGCCTGCAGTTCCTGGTTCTTCGTCACTATGGCGATCTGCGCCTCCAGGTCGCGGTGAACGGAGCGGTAACCGAAATTAGGGGAGCCAATCAGAGTCAGGCAAGGCCTCTCCTGACCCTGCAGGTAATACCACAGACCTGGAAGAAGAGGGGGAGGGGGGGGGGTAATGCTTAAAACATTTTTTTCTTCTTCTTCTTTAGCCACATTTTCCAGTAGGGATTTTTAAGTCGGCCAAAAACCACAGCTAAAAAGGAAGCACATGCCGAAACCCCCGGAGTCTGTCCAAAACCAAACTATGAGAGAGTGCATGTGTGCTTGCATCCTTGCCCCGAGGCTATGGCAGGATGACTGTACAAGCCAGCCTCTCTCACGCTACACACACTAATGCTCGCAAGCAGTGACGGATAAAAGTACTTTTTTCAACTTTCAACAGAAAAAAAAAGGAAAAGTATCAGCACTTAACCTTTTCAATATATTTGAAATAGGGCTTAATTGTTTGTTTGTTTGTTGTTGGGTTTTTTTGGGGGGGGGTCCCCAAGAGTGGCTTCCTAGAAATGTAGGAGGCAATTTATTTTATTTCTATTTAAAAACATAGTGGAATGAAAGTCAGCAGCTTGCAAAAAATAAAATAAAACGAAAACTCCCGAAATGTACTTACTTACCTGTGTTTGTCGCATTTGATGACTGGCGGATACTCAAAGTGACCTACTCCTTTAAACATGATTTATAGTATAGCATAGTTGATTTTGTCATGCACAAAAAAAATAGCGTATTCTTTGGCTTTTAGTTTTAGTCTCACCATTAAAAGTGGCAAAAAGTACAAAAGATACAAACATGTGCGCGTGTGGTCACCATTTCCTACCCAGAACCCACCCTTGGCATGGAAGGTCCACTGTGGCCGGTGATACTCGTGCAGATGCACGCGCTCCTGCTGTCCCAGTTGGCACACCTTGCTGTAGAACTGCCGGGCGATGTGGACGTATGCCGCGGGGATGGCCCCGGCCACGCCCTTGGCGCCGAAGAAGCCGTTGACCTCCGGCGAGGCGGTGAGGATGCGGTAGTCGGCCCCGGCGCCGAGCACCAGGCCCATGTAGGCCCTCGTCAGGTTGAAGTAACCCGACGTGAGGAACACTGTGGTGTCCGGTCCCGCGTCGGTCAGCAAACGCTGTGGAAAACGTAAAACAGGGGGCACTTATTATCCCATTCTGACCTGAGATCAGATTCTAAAAATGTCCGTTTGAAAATGACAGTTTTCTGAAAAAGCTATTTTTCTATGTCAGTCGTTCTTTGATTTTTCAAAAATAGCAGACCTACAAGCTCGTAGCGCGCCACTCGGTGGCCAACATACTGTATAAATGGATATAAATGAATCCTCTAGCCACGCCCTGAAGAAGACAGGGTGCTGTCGAGTATTTTAATGTTTTTAATGTGATTAATAGTCCCGTCAACATATTAAAGGCTTTTTAAATGTATCCTTGCTCAGAGTGTGCTTGAAGCCTGTCTCAATGGCACCTCTCTTCATTATTATTCCGTTTCAACTTCGTGAGCACCTCATCACCACCTGGACAGGAGGCATCACCCTGTGAATTCTCAGCAGCGCTCGGCTCGCCTTTTGTCTTTTCCACAATCTCATTCGTGTTAGCGAGCATTCGTTTCTTCTTGGCATAATTCTCGAATTGGCATTGCCTTGAGTAAGTGCCAAAACCGCCATTAAACGTTTATGACAAGCAACCACAACAGAGTGGCTGGTGTCTTGTTCACCTTGCATGTCCGTGGTGACTTTTACAAAGAGATTGTAATTGTGCAATTGGGGTGCCTTTCTATGCAGAACCAGGGCCACAGTAAAGCCTTCTGTGTGTGTGTGTGTGTGTGTGTGTGTGTGTGTGTGTGTGTGTGTGTGTGTGTGTGTGTGTGTGTGTCATGCTACTGTGCTTGTGGATTCGGAGGTGTGATGTGTTACACAAGTTAAACAACAGCATGTGACAGCAGTCATTTAGCCATTCAGATGGGTGGGCCACAAATGCTTTCGAGATTTTCAAGAAAAGGTTAGGGACCACTGGCCTACAGATGTATTACAGAGAACAGGGACACCAAATAGACCGACGACATAGGAGAAAGCACTCAATGAAGCTTTGGTACTGAAGCCTCTTCTTTCACTCCCGCCCCAAATCGCACCAATGCAACTAGTCGCAACTCCTTGCAACAAAACAGTTTTAAGGTCAACCGCACCAATGCAAATCATTGGTGTGGTTTGGGCTTTAGAGACATAAAAGCTGTTCTTCCAAATACGAAGAGCACGCTGCGGTCAGCATACTGACATACTGACATGTTGACTAATGGATCATTTTTAAAGTACGCTCAACCTGTTCCACATCCATAGATCATTGTGTAAGTAAGTACAAGTATATACATGCCGTGTCTAGCACGGGGTCACCTACTGTCAACACATCCAGGAACTTGGCTCAGCCTCTGAAAAACACTATGGGACATCAATCAACCTGTCACAACTAACAAAGATCAAGCTACAAATGAAAGTTACAATAAGACATCATTCTGCCCGTAAGTCAACAACCTACAAATTCAAAGACGATGGGAAATGATTCTACCTGCCACAGTCTCCAACCTGCAAGTAAAAAGATCCACCTGTCACAAAGATCAATCTACAGATGGAAATTACAATAAGACATTATTCTAAGTGCCATAATCACCAACCTACAAACTTATCATTCTACCACATCAAACAAGTTGGGGATTTCCAGGATCTGAATGGAAACAAGACCGGGAGGACCTTTTTTCGGTGATATCCTTTTAGACTAAGTGTTTGACTGTATTCTGTATGGTTTACATTTCTGCCTAATAAAGTATTCAATCAATCAATCAATCAATCAATCGTGTAGTGGGGAAAAAAGGAGTGGGCCACGGATAGATCCCTGGGTGACCAGTACGATCAATAAGTATATGAAGGGTTTAAGTGATAATTACCCGTAGGAAATACATAAGATATTTGAATGGCTAAAACATGTAAAGAATTCAAGGACATTTATTTCCCAGGCTCATACCCACAAATTAACCACAGAAAAAAACATGTTACATGCAACATGCATCTGTAAGCTTCCGTTTTCATTTTGGTTCAAACCTCAAATGAAAGAACTAGAATTTGCACAGAATATAAATATCTTTTCACAGTCACATTAGTGTCAGAGGAGCGTACATTTCTTCTTGGTGTAATTAACGCACCTGATAGGTGTGGCTTTCTAAACGTTTATTACAAGCTGGTATAGTGTTCACCTTGCATGTCTGTGGCGACTTTTACACAGAGATTGCGCAATACCGGGGACATGAAAAGCTTTCTATACATCACACAAAGTATAACAAATAGCAGATCTGCAAGGTTTAAACACATTTCAAGCTTAAACGTACGTAGATACTGTACCTTTGCCGTTTTTACTGAAAAGTTGAAGAAAAGAAAACGTTTTGGACATATGAGGTTTCCACCAGACAGAGACGATATCATGTAGGCCTACTGTACTGTTGAGTTGATGTGATTACAAGCTGAGACTAAATATTTGAGTGACAGACAGTGCTGGCAATAAATCTGGAAAATTAATGTACGCCTCATCACAGGCCAGAACTGTCTCCTCTACCCACATAGAAGAAATACAGTCCATTCCTAAACTTTTGTTTGTATATTTTGAGAGGCCAAATTATCTCAATAACAGTTGACCAAAAATGTATTTCTAAAATGAGAAATGATTGAAAGAAATAAGAATAATCTAATTTTATTAATTTAATGAGATTGTTTTATGACTTAAAGGTTTTTAACGTTAATTTTCTGTGCTTCATAGTTCTAAAATCCCAGACAACACATTCTTGATCCAATTTGTGCATATTTTGAACCACACGCTGTAAATGGGCTGTAAATGAGATTTACAGCCCATCTACGATCACAGCGTGATGGGCTGCACGCTAGAACGCGTTCCCCGCAATTCATGAACAGAGCACCCAAACAACCACTTTGCATAACAGGTTGTGCAAATGCTTCCTCGCATACATTTTGGCTACAGTACTTCAGCTGTATAATCTGCATTCTGCACACAACAACAACAATATCTCCGCCACCGTCGAAGAAGAGAAAAGTACTAGTTCAAAGCAAACTTTTGTTTTTAAAATAGCGTTCCACCAGGAAAAGAAATACAAATAAAATCACATTACACCCCTGCATCTGGGATGCAGTCCGTCACTCACCCTCGGGTAGTTTTTGTTAGTAACGAAGATGAGGATACTATTATGAAGCCGACGCTAGCTGGTAGGCTAAACTGACATTACCTCAGGTAATAATGAGTCATATTATCCATCCTTCTAGCTCTTTCAACACTCTGAGATCTCTGTCTCTCTATGTTTAGGGAACATATCGTACATCAGTGTGCTCACATAATGATCATCATAGTTAGAGTTCTGTGTGAGGCTTTAGGTCATATCGGGGAGCCACGCTCACCTGTGTGATCTGCTCGTCCACCATGATCCCCAGAGGCTTCATCTGTACCAGCGGGAACACCCAGGTGTCCTCTCCCCCGTCGCCCCGCTCCCCTGCCCCGCCTTCGTCGTCCGAGTCCTCCTCCGCCACGTTCAGGATCTGTTGGCGCGTCCGAGCCGCGTTGACCACCTCCATGATCCGCTTGTTGGCCGACGACGAGAAATCCTCCCGGTTGCCTGGAGAGGCGAGAGACGAAGGAAACGCATAAACCTAATGTCAACATATCACAGAACAGGATGAAAAATTCAAGTACTGTATGCCATCGCTTCCAGCTTAGTAAACTGGACCAAAATTCTGCCAGCTCATGGGTTTGGGTAACTTCAGAAACATACAGTACTAGAGATATGAACGTGCATCGCACACACACACACACACACACACACACACACACACACACACACACACACACACACGCAGCCACGCACTCACACACACGCACTCACACACACACCAAGATCAGTGAGTGTGGCACTTTAAAGTACACACAGTGAGTGAGTGATATTACTCGTGGCGGCATCAACATTTCATGCGATTTTTAAACGGTAAAACCTGAGCGATACTTAGTTTCAGAAGGATAGGCAAGTCAGCAAGTTAGCATATAGGCTATTTTTGGTGCGTCACACCGGTGCGATCTGCCAAACTATTAATAATTCAGTCATAACTCCAACCCTGACCTCTAAACGCCTAATCCGAATTGTAAAAAAAATCTGTTTTACCATAAAAGCAACATTTTCTCTTGTGAGGACCAGGAACATTGTCCTCACAATGTGTATTCCTCAAATTATACTGTACTTATATATTTGTGGGGACATTTGGACACACACACACACACACACACACACACACACACACACACACACACACACACACACACACACACACACACACACACACACACACACACACACACACACACACACACACACACACACACACACTGTATGGGTTCTCTGGAGTCTGACTCTGAGTGAGGTGTTCTGAGAGTTAGTTAGTTTAGTTAGTTAGTTTATTTATCTCAGTCATTTACAGTACAGTACATTTCAGAATGAGGGTTTACAGAATTACAGTTTGACTGAAAAGGTTTGGGCTGAAGCCGAAGCTTATTATGCCCACCTTATTAATGATTCAAATAATAAAAGGGAAAACTAGAAAAAGTGCCCTTCTGGGCACAGGTCTCCACCAGGAGGATAGGAATGTAGGACATTGCAGCTTGCCTTCATCTGGTGGTTGGGTAGCAGGGCAACACAAATAAACGACTTGGCTTGTTGTAGCGCCACCATCAGGCTGTTGAAAACTGTCAAGTGGCATTTCTTCCTCAGCCTAGTGGGAATATGCGTGCACAGTTTCATCGCAATCGGACGCTGCGTTGAGGAGTTGTGGCGATTTGTACAAAGCGGGCTACTCCTGAAAACTGTAGGAGCCAATCGTGGCCAATCAGGATGGAATATGAGAAATCAAACAAACCTGTCTTGATCACATGACTATGGAGATCATGTGTACCGATTTGCGTGAAATTTGGATAAAATCTGAAGGAGTAATAATAGAAAATGTGTTTTACATATGTCGGCCTCCTGGTGGCGCTATAAAGAGCAGATGTGAAAGATTCCAGGCAAAGGTTTTTCCTTGGCCTCTAGGGAGTTGGCATACAAAGTTATCCACAGATCCGTGCAGTTAGAGGTAAAAACACTTTTCGGCCAGTTATAGCGCCACCTTGAGGCTGAGTTGAAATTGTTCATGTGGCATTTCGTCCTCGGCCTAGTGGGAATGTGGGTGCCCAATTTCACGGAAATCACGCGATGTGTTCATGATTTGCAGCATTTTGTTTGAAACTGAGCACTCCTGTGAACTTTGGAAGCCAATCTTAACCAATCAGGATGGAGTCTGAGAAATCTGAAAGACCGGTTTCGTTGAATGGCTCTAGAGAGACTGTGTACCAATTTGCGTGATGTTTGGACAAAATCTGTAGGTGTACTGTGCAAAAACTTGTTTTGCACAAAGCGGCCTCCTGGTGGCGCTATGACAGGCCGTTCTGGAAAGTTTGGGGCAGAGGTTCATCGTTGGCATCCAGGGAGTGTGTGTGCAAAATTTGGCATCGACTGGGTTAACGGTGGCCGAGATTAGCTGCTCACGGACAGATTAGCTGCTCACGGACACACACACACACACACACACACACGGACGGACGGACGGAGTGCAAAACATACTCTCCCCCCATGCCTTGGGCCTGGTGGAGACAAAAAGGAACAGAAAAAATAAATAAACAGGAACAGTAGCAAAAAAACTGATTCTCTATAGTGCTGTGCTTCTTATATACTAATGATGAACAGAAAATACATATTTAGCTTATTTGCCATACTAGTTATGCCCACATAGATTTAGCTTTTTATTTCTTTATTAATTTTTTTTGTAAGCGTGCTTTTATATTTGAAGTGGTTGCTTCAAATATAGTGTGTATTATTGTTTACTTTTACTGCATATGTGTTTGTATATTTAGGTTTGAAGTGGTTACTTTAAATAATTTATATTATTTATATATTATTTTTATTTATATAATTTTGTAATATGTACTGCCTAATAGTGCCTATGCATACTGTATATATTAAAGTGATTTTATATATTTGTCAATTATCATAGCTTTATATGATCTTTTAAATATTTTTTTCTTATGGAGTTGCTCTTTTAGTTCTGTATGTAGAGTGTGCGTGCGTGCCATAGAGGCGCCTGCAGCCACTTCCAGCTGTGAGTCACAGAGGAGGATTTGGGAAGCAGTGGAAATGCAGAGTCAGCCTATATTTTACTGTAAGCCCAGTCTTCACCATCACCTTTCTTACCACCATTCATTATCAAATTCACTGCGCGTGTGCGTGTGTGTAAATCATTACACTGTGTGTCTGTGTGCACGTCTCGCAGTCAGTCTGTGTGTGTGTGTGTGTGTGCGCGTGCGTGCGTGCGTGTGTGTGTCTGCCTGCCTGCCACCCACTTCCCAGTCCAAACCGTCTTCCAGAAACATTGTGACATCACTACTCTATTTCTGGTGTCCGTTTCAACTGCAGACATGAGGTCATTCAACCCGCTGTCCAACATCCCGGCAGTCTGTGATCCAGTTAGAGAGAGACACACACACACACACACACACACACACACACACACACACACACACACACACACACACACACACACACACACATTCACTTCTAGTCATTTTTACTAGTTGACTAGTTGCCTAGTTTACTAGTCGACTAGTTGTTTAACCACCTATTATGTAAAGAAAATCTTCTTTTTTTTGGGAAATAAATATTTGTACATTTAAAAACTGTGTACATTGGTGACTATAACTATAATCTACCTGATCCTATAAAAATATGAACTTTTTTTCCCTTTTTTTTTATCAACTAGTCAACTAGTACCAGCAAGGTCGACTAGTGGATTTACTAGTCGACTAGTTGCTTAATGCCCTAACCAGGGACCCAGATAAACTTTTTCCTGACTTTCTTCAAAAATAGCAGATGTACAAGCTCGATTATACAACGTGTAAAATATGGATATAGTGGTTAAACTTTGTGTGATACTATATTAACAACCCCCCCCCCCCCCCCCCCCAACACACACACATAAACAGATATTTAACTGAACCACTTAGGCCCTATGCAAAGAATCTGCAGAGATGTCGTTGAAAAAGTCAAATAATGGCTGATATATCTACAAAACTGATACATCAGGCAGGCTCCAACACACACGCACTGTGTTGCACTTACAAAACTATGACAATTTCACATTCAGTACACCGTTAGTGAACCACAAATGTGACTCCAAGTTGCTCCAACATTTAGCTTCTCTCTCACACACACACACACACACACACACTTTGGTGCTTTCACACTCCATTAGCAACATCTGACTGCATGACCTATCTGTCAGTTCCACGGGACTGACGAGAGTCTAACGGACCATGAACTGTCAAAATACATTTTAAACTGTGACAGCTACGGTTCCATATTCTCCAACGCCCTATTGGTACTGCAAGTCGAGAGTTTATACTCTATTAGACATCGTTATAGAGTGTCACAGTCCCGCCCCCTTTCAGAACGACGAAATAATTCCCCATTCATTTTCCCCATAGGCTTTTCAAAGACGTTTACACCGTGGACAAAGCCAACTCGGCTTGTGACAAATCATAACCATATGTTTTGGGCAGATCAAATAATTAGAAAGAAGGAAAAAAAGGCAGGGTACAACACTTTGTTTTGTTTTTCATCTTAGTAATTATTTGATCTGCCCAAAACATTTGTCACAAACCGAGTGGCTTTGTCCACGGTGTAAACGTCTTTAAATGAATACTTTTTGAAAAGTCTATGGGGAAAATGAATGGGGAATTACTTCCTGGGCCACTCGTCGTTCTGAAAGGGGGCAGGACTGCGACACTCTATACACAATTCCATTTAAAGCTGCTATAAGCAATAATATGTCAACATTTTAATAACTGTTTTTTTTGGTATTCAGACAGCCAGCAATGAGTAAAACGCTCCCAAACAATGTAGTCTCTGTGACACATCTAGGGGCCACAATCTGCATTCAAAGATGTTCTTTGTCATTGGTAGAAATAAACCTGGTCGAAATGACTAACCAATCAGGAAGTAGACAGGCTAATGACTAATGACAAAGTTTGAGGATTTTATTTTAATGCAGATTGTGGCTCCTAGTCACAGAGACAAAATTTGGGGGGTGTTTTACCCATTGCTGGCTGTCTGAATACCAAAAAGGTCATTAAAGCTTTGAGTTATTATTGCTTATAGCAGCTTTAAGTACCTGCTATTTAGGTACCGTATATTTCCAAATAGTAGCTCTACCGCAATCTACAAGTATCTACTTGTAGATTGCCTATTTTTTTGCTGCGCAAGAGAAGACAAGCTGCCTTCTATGGAATCCAAATTAGTAAAATCAGGCGTGCCGTCTGAGAACTGCATTCTATGCGGCGCGCTGACCGAGTGTCTATACCTTTGGCTATACCGAGTGGCTTTGTCCACGGTGTAAACGTCTTTAAATGAATACTTTTTGAAAAGTCTATGGGGAAAATGAATGGGGAATTACTTCCTGGGCCACTCGTCGTTCTGAAAGGGGGCAGGACTGCGACACTCTATACACAATTCCATTTAAAGCTGCTATAAGCAATAATATGTCAACATTTTAATAACTGTTTTTTTTGGTATTCAGACAGCCAGCAATGAGTAAAACGCTCCCAAACAATGTAGTCTCTGTGACACATCTAGGGGCCACAATCTGCATTCAAAGATGTTCTTTGTCATTGGTAGAAATAAACCTGGTCGAAATGACTAACCAATCAGGAAGTAGACAGGCTAATGACTAATGACAAAGTTTGAGGATTTTATTTTAATGCAGATTGTGGCTCCTAGTCACAGAGACAAAATTTGGGGGGTGTTTTACCCATTGCTGGCTGTCTGAATACCAAAAAGGTCATTAAAGCTTTGAGTTATTATTGCTTATAGCAGCTTTAAGTACCTGCTATTTAGGTACCGTATATTTCCAAATAGTAGCTCTACCGCAATCTACAAGTATCTACTTGTAGATTGCCTATTTTTTTGCTGCGCAAGAGAAGACAAGCTGCCTTCTATGGAATCCAAATTAGTAAAATCAGGCGTGCCGTCTGAGAACTGCATTCTATGCGGCGCGCTGACCGAGTGTCTATACCTTTGTACGGGTGCACCATGAGTGTCTATACCTTTGTACGGGTGCACCATGAGTGTCTATACCTTTGTACGGGTGCACCATGAGTGTCTATACCTTTGTACGGGTGCACCATGCCGTCCAGCATGCTGACCGAGTGTCTATACCTTTGTACGGGTGCACCATGCCGTCCAGCATGCTGACCGAGTGTCTATACCTTTGTACGGGTGCACCATGCCGTCCAGCATGCTGACAGTGTCTATACCTTTGTACGGGTGCACCATGCCGTCCAGCATGCTGACCGAGTGTCTATACCTTTGTACGGGTGCACCATGCCGTCCAGCATGCTGACAGAGTGTCTATACCTTTGTACGGGTGCACCATGCCGTCCAGCATGCTGACAGAGTGTCTATACCTTTGTACGGGTGCACCATGCCGTCCAGCATGCTGACAGAGTGTCTATACCTTTGTACGGGTGCACCATGCCGTCCAGCATGCTGACCGAGTCGTCGGGCTGCAGCTGCAGGGACACGTCTCCCACGGCGTCCACCAGCTCCGAGAAGAAGTCAGCCACTTCGCCACAGTTCTCCAGCAGCACGTAGCGGTCCTGTCGGTTGGTGAAGTACGAGTCACTCAGGTTGGCCCTGACACACAGCGGGAGGAAAGCAGAGGGTCGAGGGTGGACAGGAGAAAGGTATTATGTCAACATTCCAGTTCATAACCTGAATCACGTCATGCCCCTCTCGTCTGCAGTAGTCTTTATCGTACTGGGAAATTGCTCGTGCAAAAAATAACTCATCTAAAGAAATACTCGTTTTAAAGGACCACTTCACCACTTTTCAACCTATACTTCATATACTAGGTCCTCACTAATAATCATGAAAAAATTGCGCAATTCTTTTCTACTTGGTCTGTGTCTCATAGGAGGGCTGTGGGCAGTTCAGAAACCGTCTTCCAGTGACATCATCGATGGGGATTAGAAGCTAATAGAAACTGCAGGCTTTCTAGTCCTGGAAAGTTGCAATGCGAAAATGGAAGCCATCGTTCTCACGATAATGAAAATCTAAAAAACATTGTAAAAAAATCTTGTTTAAAAAAGAATCTGCCTAATGATGATGTCACTGGAAGACGGTTTCTAAACTGCCCACAACCCTCCTATGAGACACAGACTGAGTAGAAAGAAATCGTGCCATCATGATTATTAGTGAGGACCTATTATATGAAGATAGGTTGAAAAGTGGTGAAGTGGACCTTTAAGTACCGTTTCCAAGTATAAAAGGAACTGCCTTAAATTTCCTTAAAGTATAACGCGGTGGCTAAACACCCTTGACACGCAGTGTGTACAATTCCTTTTAATTTTAAATGTACAGTTTGGCATGTCTTCCAGTTCCAGGGACAATTACGTTCACGATCGAATCAATCAGAAACAACCATTTACGGCATCTGAAAAAAGCTGCCGAGAGGTATAGTCTCTCGAGACAGACTGTAAAGAGGGCGCCGTTTGTCCTTTAGTTGGTGACGATGGGTTCTCAGATTGGCCGAGAGGCAACACAGCACAGGCTGGCTGCATATCAATGGTTCAGTGTGTGACCTGTTAAGTACTGTAGGCTACTTCCAGGGATATGAACCTTTGGATAACACACAGTGGCTGATGATGGATTTACGAATCAACAAAATTGACAGTGCTCTGCAGCACTGGATATGTGTAATTATTTTTGTACTGTACACTATCCCCATTATGCAAGTAAAGACAATAAAATGTCATATTGTGGGTTAGGTTAACACTTAAAATTACTACACAGGCCTCTTAAAAGGTGATTTAAATCGGCAACTGTGAGCGTACGTGCTCGTGTGTGTGTGCGTGGGTGGGAATATTTACAGCATATCCTCATTCCTATGCAAAACCGAAACTACACACCACTGTGATTAACGATAATTATAAAGGTAGCCCTCGAAATACACTGCAGTGTTCTCTCTTGACCGTTAATACGATCTGCCAACTATGTTTACTGTATACTGGCATGACTGATATACACTGCAAAATGATGTCTCACCTGCATGTAAGACTGAGAATCGTGAGAATTGGGACATGGCCTTCCAAAACATTTCAAATTACATTAATTTAAAACAAATGTTGGGTGAAAATATAGTAACAGTTGATAGATCCGTTACTATACACAGTATGCAGCTATAATTTATTTCTACTAGCCATAAGCCTATCTACTGTATGTTTGCATACATCTTACTCTACTCATACCAGATATCTTACTCAACTCAGGAATATTTGAATATCCGACCTGCTTTCCTTGTTCTTTCTTTCTATCGCTGTTCTTCCGTTCCCTGGAAACGGCAAATGATGGGAGCCTGTGATGTGCCAATAAAGTTAGAGTCTGGCGGAAAGTTTGACGTTTCTAGAAGTTGAATTCTAAGTACATTTGTTTTGAACATTTAGTCAGTGGGAAGTATATTTAAAGACTTAAAAAGACCATGTCAGCGTCAATGAAATCTAGCCTGTTGGATTACCTATCTCAAGCAAGTTTCAAGTCCCCGCAAGTTGCTTTTCATGTATTGTACTCGGGTACAGCAGTAACAACGAATAATCTTTCTTTGTTTCTCCCGGCCTCTGAATACAGTACAAAGGCCTCCAAACAATCGTAGTGTCTGCCACGTACCCGCTGATGATGATGTCGTCGTCAAACAGGTAGACTTTGATGTGCTGGACTCCGATGGTCTCGTTGAAGCGCTGGGGGACTAAGAGCTTCAGCAGCCCCCGCAGGTCGGGCGTGTGATACAGAGAGACTCGCATCTGATCTGTGAAGCGCTGTAGAAGAGGCAGCAGCATGGTCCTTGAGTTCACCTGGCCTGCACGTGCACGCACGCACGCACATACACACACAATCACACGCAAGCACACACACACACATACACACAAAAGCGTAAGAATCAGTGTGTTTTTTGTTTTGTATCCTGGTTACTCCCGACATTATGCTGATTGTCAGAAATGTCATCTAAACAAGAATGCTGGTTTCCTTTTCCTGTGGGTTACCCCCTGAACACTACGGCTACCCTTAACAATGACCGGTTTAATATCCTAAACACTACATGAACATTTACCAATTAGCGGTATTGTTCAATTTGGAGGTTGACAATTTGGTCAATAGCCAACTTTAACTTTCTGCAATCTTCACATATTATTTAATATTATTATGTCTATTTTTAATCTAGACGGTTTCTTTACCGATACCCAGGATTGTTTCGAGGAGATTCAGTGGATTCAGTTTATTTAGCAGCATGACATGTCAAAGCATCCTCGTACAAACAAAACGCATACTTGGCGGCACTCACCTCGCGAGCCACGTGTGTAGTCCAGCAGGATGGAGACTTTGAGGTCAGGCGCGTCCTCGTCTTCCTGCGAGCGTTGCAGTGCTTCCTCCATACAGTCCACCTGAACACCCAACAGGTGAGGAACTGTCATTATACAAGTGCATGTACACACGCACACAGACACACCGACTCTTTTTTTTTTTTTTTTAAGATATTTTTTGCGGCTTACGCCTTTTATTGTTTTTTTTTTAAAGGGACAGACAGTAGGCTGACAGGAAACGGGAGAGAGATGGGGGAAGACATGCAGTAAAGGCCGTGTCGGGCTCGGGAGTCGAACCCGCGGCACACTGCGACTGGATTACCAGTCGGGTGCCCAGACGGTTACGCCACCGCCTGGGCCGACACACCGACTCTTATGACAATGTGAAACACCACCACAGGAAACCATGGCCTAAAGCCTAAACTAAACCCATCTTCTAATTGGTCCTCACTAATGACCATTACAAGATGGCCCCATGTCTGTCTACTTGCTCCGTTTCAAGAGAGCTGGGGACAGTTTAGAACCCTGCCTACCAGTGACATCATCGGTAGGTTTGGACAATTCAAACAAGATTTCAAACAGTTGTATTATTGTTAGTAGACCTTCTGAAAATATGAACACCAAATTATGTACAGTGTGGGTAATGCAATGTAACAGATCACATTACTGATTGGGAGGGAATTGTCCTGTCTCGCTATAGCGCATGTAGGCTACGCTATCGCAAACATAGCAGATTTATCCCCCAAAAAGCATGTTTTTGCAATAAACTTTTAAAAATTCAGCATAATATTATGATCAGTGCCTGTGTGAAAAGTCGGAGCGATTGGTGGAAGCAGTGAGGAGCTACGACAGTGTTTCATTCACTCACTCACTCAGACACTCAGACATTGAGTGAATTATAGTATGATGATGATGATTTTGTTAATGCGAGAATAATGGCATCAATTTCAGCATGCCAACTGTCCAGGAAGAGAAAGTCTGGTATCTGAACAGACCAACAGCCCAACATTGAGTAGACAGAAATTGGGCCATCTTATAATGAGCATTAGTGAGGAGCAATTACAGTATATGAACATTAACAGATGGGTGAAGAGCTCCCATAACCTTACCTTTAGTGAAGTTCTAAAACTGAAACCAAAGTGTGCATGCACAAACACACGCACACACTGTAAATTTACTCAAGTACAGTAGGCCTACTAAGGTACTTTTACATTACTGGAGTATTACCAATTTTCTATACCGTTACTTCTACTCCAATACATTTCAGAGGCAAATATTGTACTTTTACTCCACTACAATTATTTGAAACCTTTGGTTACCATCTTACTGTGTAGATTATGATTCTTATTACAAAACGTGTATTAAACATATTTAAACTTCGGTAATTTGAAAATAGCCCATCTACAAGAACACATGTCGGAAAACACGCGCACACACGCGCTCTCACCAGGTCTTGCTCCAGAGGGCCTGTTCCCAGATATAGCGAGGCCATCACCACTCTCTTCTTGGCTGTTTTTATGCGTGCCTGAGAAAACAAACACATGTCATGTTGCATCAAAGGAGAACAAAAAAAAGAAAACTCAAATCAAAACACCAGCAATGTAACGAGACACTTTAAAAGCATACTTAGCATGACTGCAAGTCATGTTTTTGGTTGGTGAGGGTTGGCTCATTGATTCAAGATTTATCTGTACCGTTACATCCTCCTTACATTGCTGCATCCTATTACATACTTATTAAGTATAAGAGTGAAAATCCTGGGTTTTGCATTCTGTTGCAGCAATAACTGAAATAGCAAATAAACAAACATTTAAATATCTACATGAAGAGCAGTAACAATTGCACTAAAAATGTAAAATAAACAATAGCGAATGCAGTCAATGCACAGTTCGGATCACCTGGATCATATCCATGGTGCTTGGTTTTGCTCTGCTGTATCCAACATGGCAGCCAAGTAACTCATTTTACAGCTAAACATGTTTCTGAAAACATCTGAAATTTTTTAGGAAAGAACCTTGACTCATATTTGATCAGCACAGCCTAGTGGGCTTGTTGCATAGACTGTAAATCGCCATCTTTCTAGATCCGTTTTTGCCCAGCTGGCCATTGGCTGGCCCAGACAACGAGGCTTCCCCCATTCTTCTTAGTTGGTTTTTATTTTGACTCGAGTGGGTGGGGAATCCCGATCATAGACTGTAACGGTAGCCACGGCCCTCAGAACATACGCGACTTTATGGTAAAAAACATTACAAATGGGACCATAATTTTCCAAAAACAATATTATGACATTAGAAATTAGACTTTAAACTAGTGACTGGAAGCAGAAAGTATTCATGACCATGTTTATTAAGGTAATACAGTCTAGGTGAAGTTGGGCCCAAATACATGGACTTCTATGGGGCTATGGGGTTTTTTTGGGTCCAATGACAGCGCCACAACAGGCCATTATATGAACTTTCAGGAAATCCCGATTTCCTTAGTGGCTTCACAAAATATCTGTCTGACTGCCCCCCTGGCTTGTTGTCACATGCATCACATGTGACACAGCCAGATGCCTCAGCTGTCACTTTCTCACAAATAGGCTCTGTGTAACTGCAGTGCAGTTCTGGGTTTCCATTATGGCTCGTACACACTGCTCCGATTATGCTGTCGGGGACCATTTTTGGTGCTCGCAGACAAAACCCCCGATCTGACGCAAAATCGGGCTTTGATCGCCGAGGTTTTACTCGCCGTGAGTGAAAGGCTCTGCGAGAAGATATAGCGCAGATAAAAGCACCTCCCCGACCGTTTCTGAATATCTAGCAGGCTTGATATTTGGCTCTCTCACCGACTGGACATTGTACAGTATGAACTGGGTTGCGACCGCGTCCAGAGAAGTCCTGTATTACAGCCAATGAGCACAGGAGTCTGATGACTCGCCGACAACTTAAAAGATCCTACAGTGTGTAGAGGCCATTAGGTGGCATACCCATTTGCTGTTCCACTTCATTTTCCCATAGCTTCATTTAATTGGCTCTGCAACAGATTTGACCATGTATCGTCAAATAGTCTTGTGCACTTTAATAGCATATCCTGTACTACTTGAAAGAATTTACTTTAGTTGCAAATCTGTATTGCCTTATAAAACACTACTAAACCATATAGATACACTTAATACATTGTTCCTGTAGTATGCATATGTTGTTATGCTTGTGTCCTAATCTAATGTATTCCACTGTCGGCCTGTTCTGCTTTTATTTATTTTTTGTTTTTATGTATTGTGTGGGGACTGCGGCTGTAAACTAGCATCTTTGCTAAATTGCATTCACATGTAATGTCCATTAATATGCACTGTCCTGTCCAAATAAACGAATAAAGTAAAGTACAGATTTGACCTGGAAAGATGCCATTTGTGTTTCCCGTTCAAATCTGCAGTCGAGCCAGTCAATAGACCACAGGTTCTCTCCCTCTTTCTTATGGCTGCATGAACTATCAATTATTGTCTTCGAGATTATTCGATCAATTACTTTTTCACGACGCATCTGCTATTTATACTACTATTTTGGAAAATCTTTAATGGAACGAAAAAAAAACCTAAAAAACAAACAAATGCCCATCCACTTACCTTCATGGCCTGGTAGAACTGGTCAGGAGAGGTGAGGATGTGCACGTGGGTGCCTGGCACCCTGAAGGCGGGCACGTGCTCTGCCATCCATCTGAAGCGGGCGTGGAGACTGCCGTCCGCGCCCTGGGTCCCGGTGGGCATGGAGATGTGACGGGGGAGCGGGTCAGACTCCGCCAGGAGGGGGGCCAGCAGCAGCACCGAGGACCTGGAGGCGACCAATGGGAGGGGGGAACACAGCGTCAATAAAACAAGATTACATGGATTTAAGCAAAATAAAATATCACAAGTCACAAATGAAAAATTAAGCCAAGACCTAATATGTGATTTGTGAGACAGCATGAAAGGAACCCACACACACACACACTAGCACTGTGTTTCATAAACATACAACCGACGCTAAAGTCGACCATAAAGGATGGTCATTTTGTATTTTAAAACAAAATGCCAGACGCCAGAGGGTTAACTACTGGTATAGTCGACCATACCAGCAATGACAAAAAAAGGATGCTAATTTTGTATTTTATTTAGCACAAAATGCCAGACGCCAGAGACCTTTGTTTATATGAAATATCTGAGATCATTAGGAGTTTCTGGAAAATGTAACATGTATTCTACTGATCTTAAAATAGTATTTATCTTCTTCTCTGTCTTCCATAGAAGACAAGCTGAATGGAATGGAATCCAAATGTAATCAGAAATCAGTTGTGACGAATGAGAACTTGAGAATAATGTTATTTTTTCTAGTTTTTTGTCCTTAAAAGGCATGTTTTTGGCTAATAAACACGCCTGGGTCACCTCTGGCTGGGTGCCATATACCCCCTGCTGGCCTAGGATTGAATCACACCAGAGCCTTCCTCTATACCAGAGTTTAGTACCACTAGGGGTACTTTGGACTGGAGTCAGAAATATCAAATCGTCTCCCCCAAAAATAATTTAATTAATTTAGATCAAGTTTTTCCTTTATTGATAGAGTAAGTGAAGACAGACAGGAAACGAGGACAGAGCGGAGACGGAGAGTGGCATACAGCAAAGTTTGTCAGGAATGGGGCTCAAACCCGCAAAGTGCTGTCAGGGTGCATTAGGAGCCTGGGTGCCTGGACCGCTAGGCTGGCCTGGGCCCACATGAATGATTTATCATTGAATGGATTATCCTTCCTACACACAATGATTTTGGATAGATTTCTGTATCCTAGTCAAATATACACTCGTTACCTGACAGCACCCCTGCTGCTGAGCACACACATATTTTACTCTTCAAATAGAACACTGTCACGAGAGATCATAAAAGTGACATGAGATGCACGTGACAACAGCTCATGAATGCGATGGCGATGCCATCAGTCAAATGGCATGCGACCCATTCGGGAGAGCCACCAGGCTAAAAGGGAAACAAATCACTAGCTCAGCCTCAGTCACCCCACTCATAGTCGTTGGATTCCTTTTTAAACTATCTACAACGTGGCCTCCCCATTTTGAGCATGTCATTATGGGTGAAGATTTTCCAAATAACTTTTAAATTAAGTTCTACACGCTTCCACAATTATTCTAAAACGTACAAAAACTGTGAAAATTATAGATCAATGTCTCTCTTAATTGCTATGCAGTGTGAGCTTGTAGATCTTCAATTTAAATTAAACAAAACAAAATAAATACTGGTCTCTTCAGTGGTTAATCAAACAATAGAGTAAGGAACCAACTAATTACATTCATAATCGATTAAAAATATTAAAAACAAAAGAAATCCAGGCAAACCACCGCAAAATACTTGTCTTCTGTCTAGTGACCTTGAATTCACCCCAAGAAGCCCCCTGTCTTTTCTTTTTTTTTTCTTCCCCTTTCTCTCTGCCGCATCCGTCACACCAATGAGTCTGACTTGCCACCACATTAAATGAAGAGGGATGGAACCTCAGGCGAGAGAGCGCGCGCGCGCGCACACGCACGCACGCACGCACGCACACACGCACACACACACACACACACACACACACACACACACACACACACACACACACACACACACACACACACACACACACACACACACACACACACACACACACACACACACACACACACACACACACACACACACACACACACACACACACACACACACACACACACACACACACACACACACACACACACACACACACACCTTGTCTTGTAGATTTTTACTGTAAATTGATCTGGATTGAGAGCGTCTGCCAAATGCCTAAATTGTAGATCAGCTATTATTTAATAAGGGGTGACCATTGACCACACACACACACCAGGTAAACAACTAATCTTAACCCCACCTTGCCTGACTCGTTTCCTAAATATGTAAGCCAAAGTCCCATATATTTGCATAAAAGCATTACAAAAATCTCTACTGGAGGATCAGGAAGCTTTTCCTCACAATGTCTCTCTCTCAAATGATACTATAATATACTTGTGGGGACATCTGGCCAAGTACCCCCCCCCCCCCCCCCCCCCCCCCCACACACACACACACACACACACACACACACACACTCAGTAAGAACTTCAGAAGTCCTTCCACTGCATTATCTTTGTCTTCATATACACGCTGCTGTTGACAGTCTGGGGACACAGAGTTCGGGTTCGGGGGGGAACAATAGGAGCAAACAGCTTAAAGCAACTGTCTGAGTGAAACCATCAGGGGGGGAGAGACAAAAAAAACACTGAACCCAGTTAAAAACAGCACACGCCCCTGAAGGCTCTGGACAATGAAACGATGCACTGCTGGAGCTCCTGCAACCACATGTGGAAGGAAGGGGGATTTCTCTGTGGTTTAAGGGCTCTTGTCCAGTCAATTCAATTCCAGTTACAAACAGTAAATGCATTTTATAACTGCTGCAAAGACAATTTAATTGTACGGCTGCAACTATGGATTATCTTTTAAGTTATTAGTGATTACCGGTAGTTCAATGAACTGTTGCACCCCTACTTCCTTGCGTTGTGTTCATAGCTTGGGCCTTGTGAGTTTTATTGCAGTCAGTGCAAACTACAAAGGTTGGCTGAGTGATGGCAACCTTATGCAAGGTACTGAGCTTCCTACCTGACCTTAAATGGGGTGACTATTCTGAAATGTTTCTCGTCATCATTTATTTAACTCACAACCATGTTCACGTAATTAGTATACAATAAAAGTATACAGTACAATATACATACAGTACAGAAATACATCAAAAAGGCATTCATAATTTGAACAGTGGAAGAACATTTTACTGAAAAGCACACACTTTGTAGATCACTTTTTGTTTTTCAGATTTTAGAAATAAAATTAATTTAAACATAGATGGGCGTGTTATAAAATAAATTGGCAGGTTTTTTGTCAATAGTTCATAATGCTAGCATTCTTACATTCCAACATAACATGATATTCATCTCTAATTCTGTTTTCATTAGATTTCAAATCATCTTATTTCTTTCCAGCCCTTTATATCTGCCAGTGATCTTTGGTATTCTTGTGTTTAAATTAAAGTTACAAATGGCCTGTCTGTACTTCTATATGAAAGTTTTCACTCTTTTTCTTTTTCTTTTAGAGAATACTCTATACAATGTAAAAAAAAAAATATATATATATATGCACCTTTTATACTTTATAGCGACAAAGTATAAAATAATGCTAATGTTATGGATGTTCAATATTATCAGCCTCTCAATATTATCGGCCAATATTTCCAATTTTGCATAAAACTGGAAATGTATGATGTTTATTTTTATTTGGAAAACTTACATTTATGAATGCATCCAGCGGGGCAAATACAATTAGGCTGCATAATGTGTTAATTCCATGAACCACATATATCGGTATCGGAAATTAGGAGTTGGACAATATCGTGATATCAGCTAATCAAAGTCAATATCGGACATCCCTTGTACTTGATGTGGTTGATGTCTAAAATGAAATTTATAATAAATAAAATGTGCAATTCAATTACTCGATATTCATATTTGAATTGGGGACCCCCCATCCTGATAAGCACTTTGGGGGAGTTGAGGCATAAAATTTAGTTTGACTTGGTTCCACAAATTGTGAAAATAGCCTACAAGCTACAAGACAATTTGGCAAATATTTGACCAGTTTTTATAATAAAGTTTGTTGATTACTTTTGATGTAGTAATGGTCTATTTTTTATTATAAGTATTAAAAAGTTTTTACAAGTCATTAAATTGTCATTTTACTGTCATCTAAGCCAGGGGTTCTCAGCGTTTTTGTCTGGGGAACCCTGTAAATGCATTGGCCATGTCTCTCGACCCCCGCCCGCCCCCAATACAAATTGACCGCTACAACAACCATAGAGAAAATACATAATAAATAAATACTGAGACCAGATATAATATAAAGAAACGTTTATGCGTGTACTATGTAAACACTTAATTTCCATTGTCCAGCCATTCAGTTGCAAAACAAAACATTTTTTGAATACCCCCCAAATAATTTAAGAACTCCTGATCTATGGATCCCCCAAAAATCATGTGTGGATGCCAGACACCCCAAGCCCTGGGGGTTCTGACCCACATGTGGAGAACGGGATGCACACGCAGATTGGACACACCAACGGTCGGACATGCGCTCGAACATGCGCTGCTCCCGTGCTTGCGGTTAGGGTTAGGTTATGCTGCATTCACATGGAATCAGGCAAGTGGTAGACGGCAAACGGCAAAACCTGCTGGACGGCACGGCACGGTAAAAACATTCCATATTTTAACATTGATGCCGTCTGCCCGCCGTTACCGGTTCTGGCTGCAGGGCCATCCTGTTCCGTTTACCGTCCTGCTCCCGTCCACTAACATGAAGTCCGTTTGCCATCTACCGCTTGCCTGATTCCATGTGAATGCAGCATTAGGGTTTGAGGTAGGTTGTCGGTCTAATATCAGTCGGTCGGACCAATACTAAGTATGTCTAAATAAAACCTGTACCCGGAGAATCACTGACTGTTCTAGGGTGCAGGTAAATGGTGCATGTATATACTGTAGTGATTTATCCAAAGCGCTTTACATAGATTGTGCTCTACATTCACCCATTCATACACCAATGGCGGAGGGAACCATGCAAGGCACCAACCTGCACATTGGGCGCAATAAATGTGTGGTTCAGTGTCTTGCTCAAGGACACTTCGACAGGCCCACTATACCCCTGCGCCCGGATTTTGCTGAGAAAAGGAGACTAAGTGAATAAAGTAAGGGTAGATGTGATTAACAGAAGACCTATTCAGTACATTAGTGTGTGTGTGTGTGTGTGTGTGTGTGTGTGTGTGTGTGTGTGTGTGTGTGTGTGTGTGTGTGTGTGTGTGTGTGTGTGTGTGTGTGCGTGTGTGCGTGCGTGCGTGTGTGCGTGTGTTTGTTTTCCGGATTCCATTGGTCTGATGTGATTCAAACCATGTGATGGACATAACAGCTCTAATTTCACTTCCTATAAAAGGCATTGCGTCTCACTTAATGGATGAATTTCACGGGTTGTCGTGAGATGATGTTATAGATCTTCTAAGTTTGTGTTATCAATCACCCTTTACATAATATATCCTCCACCACCAACCATTACAGAATCTCAGCTATTTGCCTGCAGGGCTGTCATTTATGTCTAAAGGCGGGGTCTTTAACCCATTTAGACCAGCGTTAAAAACATTCACTTTGAAAGAATATATATTCAAAGATTTGCGCCACATTTTTATGATTTTTCAAAAATAGCAGACCTACAAGCTTGTAGATCTATGAGCTTGTAGATCTGCTATTTTTCCAATAGCTAAATTATAACATAATATTTAAAACACCAAAAGGGGTTCCCGCCCAAAATGGGTTAAATCAGATTTTTCAGACATTTAAACCTCATAGTAAACTTGACATTGGCTTTCACTCTGTACTTTTCATTCTATAAACCTCTTTGCCAAACAGACAATCTACAAGCTCACAACTCCTCCCAGTGTGAGCTGTAGATCTGCTATTCCCGACCCCTCAGAATAAGGATGCTAGGGTTCAAGTGGTTAATAATGTTATCACACAAAGATTTGCCCGCCACCTCTGTCGTAACTCTGAGAACCCCATAGGGGTCCCGGACCCCAAGTTGAAGACCCCATGTTTGTCATATTTCCCAGGTGCTTGAAAAGTGCCTGGACTACATTGGCTACATCTCTACTAGCGATTGTAGTAGGTACTGACGATCTTAGTGGACACTTTTTCATGATTGACTGCCTGTCTAGGCTGCCTTTAAGCCAATGGGAGAATTACAGATAAAACCCAGTTTGAACGGCATGAAAACCAATACTCTGAGCTTGCTGCACCTGGCAGTTATAAATGAGTCATTCTTGTGTATTATCCATTCCAGCGTTAATTGAGCGGATATGCAATTTTAATCTGCGGTAAAGTGATCCGTGTCATCGCTATGAACCAAGCATGCCAGAGGCACAACAGTCCGTTCCCATGTAACATGATGCCAGATTGGATGAATGGGTGAATAATTATACTACTTTAGAGATAATAAGCTAGGGAGAGAATATAAAAGGCATATAAAGTGTCATTTTAGATTTAACCACTTATGGCTATTCAATAGCAGATATACAAGGTCATAGTGTATCATTGCGTGCCACGCTACGAGCTTGTAGGTCTGCCATTTGTTTTTTTTTAAAGGGTGTGTACTTTTACTACTGTGGCATGGGAACATGCCTTGCAGTCAGAACACAATGTTACTGAGCAAATTATTATGCAACATGAACAATGAATGGGGGGAAACATTAACAACAACCACATAGCATCCAGATGTTGCAAGAACTGAGCCTAATACAAAATATAAAAGCATATGTATATGCATATGGTTGTTGTGGTACTGTACTGTACTGTACTTAATCATTATGACTTGTTTCACAAACAAGGGGATACTCAGAGCAGAGGGTGACAGACAGTAAACAAGCCCCATGGACGCCATTATGTGGGTGTTTTTTTCCTTTGCTCTGGATCAAAGTCGTTCCTTACCCTCTCCTCCTGTCCCGCGTGCGGAATAACCTGTCAGATATGCGGGTAAAGACCCCAGCGATGGCCGGTGTGTACACGGAGTACACCAGCCTCCTCCACGACATGGGAGCCGCCATTGCTGCTACCAGCAGCCCAGACAGCACTTTGAACACACAACTTTATCGACAGGGACCGTTTGTGTCAGCCTGTGGAAAAATAGCAGATCTACAAATTGAAAATGATGGCACCATAGTTATGACTGCGACCCGCTATCAGCTTGTAGATCCACTGTTTTCTTTTTGACACGGTGACACTCTCGCGATATGTTGCGTGAGTTTAATTGACAGTGGATGACAGAAGGTGACAGATTCTGTGAACATAAAAACGTTATTATTATTATTATTATTATTATTATTATTATTATTATTATTATATTATTATTATTATTATTATTATTATTGTTGTTGTTATTAACAAATACGTGTCCTGTTCTTAATCTATATTTTATCAAATGAAAACTCACTTTCCATCGTTGGTCGAAATGTTTTAAGTGCGACCTCTCGTGGCTGAGTTCTGAATTAATTCAGCAAATTCTGCTATTAAGTCAGCTACAAATTAATTGCAGTAATTAAATGACTGTACACAGCTACACATAATAAAATATACAATGTCAATTGTACATTTGATTGTACAATTGTATATAATGATTGAACAGACAACGACAACAATAATAATAATATTATCATAATAATAATTTGGTTATTTAGGTTAATTAGGTTAATAATTAAGTTATTATTATTTTATATTGTTGTTATTATTTTATAGCCTATACAAAAAATCGAATCAAAATAACAGAACAAAAACAAGACAATGTGTGCAAAACGTGAAGATTATAACAAATAAAAAGTGCATTAAGCAACTTAATAGTTACCATTAAGCTATTTTGAATAATATTCTATATGTAAATGGTATAGCTCTATAATAGCTGGCTTTCTTGTTAACCAAACTGCATAATAGTATAGCGGCAGCCTAAGTAAAGTGTAACGTCAGTGGGCTGCTTGCATTATTAAAGCTATAATATACTTATAGTTGCGTTTTTTGGCCGTGCAATATTCGTGTGGTTTGTGTGTAAACGCATCATGCCGTCATCATTCATAATTTCGTCAATAATATTCTGTATTCCGCCATAAATATGTTCTGCTTTTAACTTTTTCACCTTGTCGAGAAGGGAACCCACCAATACCAGGAAACAGTCCGCTAAAGGTCACGCTGATTATTTATTGGCAATCTGCCAAGAGCGTGCGCTGCCGTGCCGTGCCGCGTGTGTGTGTGTGTGTGTGTGTGTGTGTGTGTGTGTGTGTGTGTGTGTGTGTGTGTGAGTGTGTGTGTGTGTGTGTGTGTGTGTGTGTGTGTGTGTGTGTGTGTGTGTGTGTGTGTGTGTGTGTGTGTGTGTGTGTGTGTGTGTGTGTGTGTGTGTGTGTGTGCGCGCGCGCGCGCTGCGTGCGTGTGTGTGTGTTTACTGGAAGAGCCTTCTGAACGGGGAAAGGCGGAGCTCTTACGAACATCGGGGTTTATACTGGCCGGAGGAACAGCCTACCGTAAACCCAACAACACACACACACACACACACACGCACACACACACACACACGCACGCACGCACACACGCGCGGAGAGAGAGAGAGAGAGAGAGAGAGAGAGAGAGAGAGAGAACACAATATCACCCACATTCCACAGGACTAGGAAAAGAAACCCCACGCAGGGACCCACATTCTGGATTTTAATGACTGACTTAATAATTTATACAGGCCTGGTGCTACTTTTGGGGAGTTTGGACACCTTATCCCCGTACAGAGGACAACTGCAGCGCAGGATAGGGCACGTCTACAAGGTAAGCATTAATATAGCGCATAAGCCCTTTACGCAAAACGCATGCAAAATCATAAAGGCATTTGCAAATCGTCATATTTGGACCAGATCGCAGCAATTCAAGACACACCGTGCATACTATAACAATGGTCACTAGAATGTATTATTTTGTGTGCGCTTCGATGCGGCGCAGTGCAGCCAGCCATACGGTCGGTGTGTGCATGTGTGTGTTCAAACCGGTTCAAACACACACAGCCTTTGCATTGGTCCGTAGAAAGTAGGTTAATGACTGACTATAGTAGCCTATACGTGTAGGCTACATATCGTGTTCATGTGTGTCGTAAATATACAATGTCAGTTATGTTGTTACACCCTAGATAGAATGCAGGGATGGTGTGTGTGTGCTATGCGCGGCATTGAGAGAATTTTAACTCTATGATTGAGAGTCCCGTTATTATTATGATGATGATGATGGCGCCGCTCGTAGCCTCTAGACCCGCTTATGGCTGCATGCATGTAGCCTACAGTTGGTTTAACTCCGAGAATGTATAGCCTATATAGTTCAACACAACATGTAACCAAATGGACCCCGAAGGATTACATTTGTAGGCTATACATTCAGGTCAGGGGAGTTATTTTTGGACACGCTGAGGATTTAGACGTGTGTATGTTTCTATTTTAGCCTATTTGAGCAACAGCATTCAGACCCAGACTATGCTGAGCAGGACGGGACATGCTATTCAGAATGAAACTGGAGACCCGCCGGGGCCTCTGTGACTGGGAGTGAATGGGAATGGGGGGGTTATTTATTGAAAGAGGGGAGAGAGAGAGAGAGAGAGAGAGAGAGAGAGAGAGGGGAGGCGCGCTGGACTCATTCACAATGACCCCGTTTCAGAATTCCCTTGCGGGACGCGCGATCGAAGACAATTGAAAGCAATCAGGATCTAGTTGCTGTCTGGGCTGCACAGTTGCCTGCTCCAATCCGGGCTGCAGGAGTCAGGACTACACACTCCAGGACAGACAGCATAGCAGGCAGGCACACACACACACCACACACCACCACCACCAGACCAGAGCAGACCCCCAGAGTGCATGCATGAACCAAAGAATTCGTTTAAATTTGCTATATCTAAATATAACCCCCTCGGCCCCCGCCAGCCACCAACTCACTCGCTTTACCGGCCGTGTGCATTCATCATCATTGAGATAATTGCACTTCACATGAATTATGTTGAGTGAGAGGGGGAGAGAGGGAGAGAGAGAGAGAGAGAGAGACTAGTGTGTGTGTGTGTGTGTGTGTGTGTGTGTGTGTGTGTGTGTGTGTGTGTGTGTGTGTGTGTTTTGTTGGTTTAAAGTCCACCCAGGAGGCTAAATAAATAACATGATCGTCCTGTTTATGATCAGTGCTTCCTTAGTCTACACATCAGAGAGGAGAATATATAGGTACAGTGCATATGGATGTCATGTCACATTTCGTGGTCTATAGTCATGTTTGCTCATGTAGCTTTATATGAACATATGTTGTGCCAGGGACTGGAGGGACCTCCAGACGAGAAGATTTGTGTATTTTTCAAGATTTTTCGATTATTATTATTCATTTTACAATTATTTTCAAAAATGGCAGCTTGTTGTAGCCCAGGCCTATACATCTGATATTTTAACAGCCTAAGTATGACATAGGTTTTAAGTGATTGTGATGATGCTAACACATTTAACTGAGGCCCCTGAAAATACCAAAATATCCTACGTTTTGGGTCTGAGAGGCTAAATCTCATCAAACGGTGCAGGTCTGTGGCTCAAATGCCAAATAACTAATAGACCTTGATATATGAAAAGGGTTGAGAACCACTGCTCTAATGCAATGTCCCCCCCCACCACCCCCCTCATGTGTGTCTCTGCAGAGGTGCATAGGCGGTGGTCTCTCCCAGCCCCTCTCTGGATGCATCAGACTCCTCTCCCCCGGGACCCTGGACCCGGTGTGTGAATCCACCCCCCTCCTCCTCTCCCCTCTCTCCTCCCCCTCCCTCGTCCTCTCCTGCTGCCTCCTCCTCCTCGTCGCTTCCTCCTCCACCTGCCCCCCCCTCGGCGGGCCCCCTGCCTCCGGACCCCCCTCAGGTGGTACTGGGGGCAGGGGGCCGTCGCCATCATCACCACCACCATGGCGACGACGCGGTGACGCGCCGCGGCCGACACGGCAGCAGCCAGGCGGCCGCCATGAGCAGCTTGACCCCCCCAGCGGGCGGCGGCGGTGCTGGTGGCAGCAGCGGACACAGCGGTCAGGGTCAGGCGGGGTCATCCTCTGGCCTCAACCTGGCCCACCGCTACAAGCCCTTCAGCTCCCACGCACACTACCAACAGGTGAGTCTTTGAGTCGGCCCGTCGCGCTGTGTGCGCCAGGGAGGGGAGGCCTGCATGCAGCGTGCCAAGAGTTACATTTTGCAATTGACACTCTAGGCATTTAGCAGACGCTCTTGTCCAGAGCGACTCACATTAAGCAAGGTTAATATCGAATGCAGAGAGACAGTGCGGTGCCACAGGTAAACCAAGAAAATAGCATCAGTCTAAAAACAATATACTATCAAAATAATAATCCGTCCATTGAAACTATAGGACATCAGGTATAAAACAATCAACCTTTAACATTGGTGTGACGAAAACAACAGGTGCAGTTGCGTTTCGCAATAGACGAGATCAGAAAGTTTGTGAACAGCGCAGAGCCGTATTTCCGGGTAGAATGTCTATGGAGTCGGACGTTTTTACACAATATAAAATAAAATGTCCAGAACATTAGCTATGTCTAGTTTGTCAGTCTGTGGGTATTTAGAACTAAATTGAAGATATCATCAAATGTTGCGTTCTTCCTGAAATAAGGTTAATGAATAGTACTGCTCCGTTGCCACAATGCCATGTGTTATCTCCCCTGAAACAAATTATTGGTTGTGGCGATGTCATGCTGACTTGATCCATAGGCTACATCAGTGGACCCACGTTAATCTAGGACAAATAAAGAGGATGGTGCACAGAGGCGCGGCATAGGCTCCTGCGGGAGGTTTGCACATGCTCAGTGTAAACAGGAACTGCGATGATGGAGTGTTCCAGCAGAGGTGCTAGAGGCGCATGAGAGTTGCTGACACTGAACTGAAATAATAAAATCACAAAAAGAGTACAAAGTTGATTTTGTTTTTATTTTACTGTGGAAAAAATGTTGTGTATAACAGATTGAAAGAACAAGTTAATTCACTAAATGTTAATGTTTTTGTATATTTTCTTTTGTGGATTTTCCATGTTCTTTAGTATTATGTGTCAAACTTTTATTTTTGTGAAATGACAAAGGAACATGGATACTGTTCATTCAAGTGCTGTGGATGATACAAAACATTTGAAAAGTGAAGGGTGGCTGCTGTTTAATTCTCAACTGTTCTGGATCTCATTATTTACATCACAAGTTATGAGCTTTCTATCTAGCACCTCTGCTGGAACACTCCATCATCGCAGTTCCTGTTTACACTGAGCATGTGCAAACCTCCCGCAGGAGCCTATGCCGCGCCTCCGTGCACCATCCTCTTTATTTGTCCTAGACGTTAATAAGGACATGAATTCCAGACCTGTAGTGTAAAGGGTCCATTTGAGGGTCCCTGGACCCCACTTTGAGAACCACTGGGCTCTTTCCAGAAGGTTGCATACACGTTCCGTCGTTCCCTGTTCCGCGTCTGTTTCCCATAGAATTAGTTTAGTTGGCTCGGCAGCAGATTCGAACGGGAAACACAAATGGCACCTTTAGCTGGTGTCTACTGCTGCCAAGTCACTCAAACAAAAGCTATGGATAAATGAACCGGAACAGGGAATACGTAATGTCACCTTCTGGAAACCCGGGACTACAGTTGTTACTTGTTATGCACAGACTCCATTATTATGCAGAAGAGGAAGTAGCTGTGTGCTGAAGTTATGGCAGAGCTCTTTAGTTTCTATTGGCTCCTTTCATCTACAAAGGTTCACCTTCCATAACCTCAAACTGAGTGATGAATTGTTTGTTTATGTCTCCTTTATAACCAGAACCACCCCTGAAGGGGGAGTTATGTCATTTAAAAAATGTATGTACTAGTATGTACTTGAACAGACCACATTAACCCTAGTTTTTGCTAAATTGTCCAAATTCCAGGACTAGTTGAGGACCGAAACGTTTTTAAATTCCCCAATAAACAATGTTTCTTGCATTTGAAGACAGCGTGCAGGAGGTTTTTTTGTTCAGTACGTTTGGGCCCTCGTCTGGTCTTCTCCTACACACCTGTTTCCTTTGTAGGTGTGCAAAAGACCCAAAATGTTCAAAAATATAATAGAAAATAGCAGATGTACATTGTACAAGCTCTTGAAGTATAAAATAGGGCTTAAGTGGTTAAAAATGGCGACGACAGCAACGCTAACTCCGCCCACTGGTTCCCATAACTTATAGAGCCTCTTGAGCAGGGCCCAAATATTAGAGCTAGAGAGTGGAACGGACACCCCCGCTATTCATTTCAATGGAAGTTGCTCAGTGGTGTTTTGAAGGACGAAGTCTTCCGGGTAGTACCCCTCGAGCGTCGATATTATCGTTTGGCTCCTATGAGAGTACCCCCCACTGCGGTTGGTGGCCCAGCCGTTCTGGGGTCTTGGCCCAATTTAGGTTCTGAGAATCTTATCTGAAACCGAAACATAGCGTATATGGAAAAACATCGGGGACCCGTGGAGCCGAAGTTTCCTCCTGTCCTGACAGAAAATGTGGTATTGTTGTAATCTGGATGCCAGGTTGAAAGTGGTTAAGTCAGTGTCTGTGGGTTTTATGAATATTTAACCAAAGATTTTTGTTTTGTTGGGCTGAAGTGGTTAGTGTTTTGTAATAGGCCCAAATAATCAAAATCAAATGAACTAGTAGTAACTAAAGTTTTCAAATACTTTATAGTGGAGTAAAAGTATTGAAAATTGGAAATACTCCCTCAAAAGTACAGTACAGAGTAAATGTACTTAGTTACTTTACACCACTGAGTTTCCAACCGACGCCGATGGTATTATTATGTATATAGGATAACACCTACTCGTTCCACTTCCTCCATGCAGGTCATGTGTGTGCTGCGTAAGCTCCAGGAGAGCGGCTTCTACTGGGGCGCCGTGGGGGGCCGGGAGGCCAGCTCCCTGCTGCGCGGCGAGCCCCCTGGCACCTTCCTGGTGCGCGACTCCTCCGACCACCGTCACTTCTTCACGCTCTCCGTGCAGACGGCGCGCGGCACCAAGAACCTGCGCATCCACAGCGAGGACGGCCACTTCTTCCTGCAGCCGGACCCCCGCAGCACGCAGGAGCCGCCGCGCTTCGACTGCGTGCTCAGACTCATAGCCCACTACATGGGCAAGGGGCCGGGGGGGGGTGCCACCGCGGGGGGCGCCGCCGCCACGGGGGCGAGGGGAGCCACCCCCGGGGCGAGCAGCGTGTACCTCATCCACACCGGAGGCGAGCGGCTCCCGCTGGAACTGACGCGGCCGCTCTCCTCGTCGCTCTCGTCCCTGCAGCACCTGTGCAGGAAGACGCTGAACAACACCGTGGCGGGGGGCCCGCTGGAGCACGCAGAGGGCCTCCCGCACACGCTCAGAGACTTCCTGGAGGAGTATGACGCCCCCATATGACAGACCAGTCGGGAATCGCAAAAAGCGGAGCCCGCTTGAACATGTGAACAGCGCGGCGGGCGAAAGTGTAGCCTGCACGGTGCGCTTTCCGTGGTGACTGACCGGAGGTTCAGATGCCGATCCACGGGGTCAGTTGTCGTAATGAAGCACGCGTCCGAGCGGACCAGAGAGAGACGTGTGTTTTCACACGGCAGGGTGGGGTTGGTCGTCGCTCGGCCCCCAGACCTTCCCGTTCGCCACCAGGCATGATCTGGGAAGCGGTGGAGACTCGTCTGGGTAACCACGGATACCTCACTCGTCGTCGTCCCCCCATCGTGAAAATGAACAGCCAATTCGGTGAGGGGCAGGTGAAAGCCAAAGGTCAAGGGGTCACCTTGGCCATCTTGGATTGGCTCAGACGCAGAGCGGAGCCTCGTAGAAGTTTATTTTTCTGTTTGATTCTATGCCGATCGGTGTCGATGTTGACAATGACGACGGAAGCATGATCAATACAATCAATAGTCACAGTGAGGTGTGCAGGCTCTGTGTGTGTGTGTGTGTGTGCTTCACTAGACTTGTGATCCTGTTAGGGATGGGACGACAATCGTTATTGTTTATCGTGATGAAAAAAAACGTATCGCAGAGATTTTAGTGTATCGTGAAATTGTCCTCCGTCATACACTTTAGGATGAATTCGCTTTTGTTGAGCTGGACATTCAGTACCACTTAAACCCGTATACAGTATGCTTGATACGGATGTGTAAAGAGCGCATTTGGAATGCTCTTATTTCACTCTACACAAATCGATTCGCCAAAAATAGCAGATCTACAAGCTCACAACGCGTTGTGTTGCAACGCGTTATGAGCTTGTAGATGGACGCTTTTTGGCGCACGTTCTCCCCTAGAATAGGGATGCCGGAGGTTCAAGTGGTTAACAGAAGTGACATTTTAAGTTTTAAGCATATTTTGATTATTGCGATAATATCGTTGATCGCAACATTCTTTGCCACAATAAATCGTGACATGTTATTTTCATATCGTCCCATCTCTAGATCCTATGTTTTTCACCTGTCCTGTCCTCTCCTCCTCTCCCCTCCTCTCCTTCCTTGCCTGGCCTTTCGGTCGTTCTCCACTCTGACATTTAGAACAATCTGGATCAGTGGACAGAGAGAAAGAGAGCACTGAACACTGAGGCTTAGAGAAGAGAAGAGAGAAGAGACGGGGAGGGAGAGAGGGAGGAGCGATGGGGGAATAGGGGAAAAGCCCAAAATGAGGGACCCGAAGCAGAGAGAGTGTTTGTTTGTCTGTGTGAGTGTTAGAGCGAGAGAGAGAGAGAGAGAGAGAGAGAGAGAGAGAGAGAGAGATGACAGAGTGAGAGAATACAGTATGAGTGTTTTGTGGTGGCGTACACATTTCCACTGCAGCTTCCCAGCCGGCATTGCCTCATAGAAGGGTGTGGGGCAAATCATGCCTGGAGACGCACACTGGACACACACACACACACACACACACACACACACACACACACACACACACACGTACGTTCGCCTTGGCTTGGAACAGAGGAGGCAGAAAACTTGCATCTCCATATTTTATAATTGGTATGTTTTTTTTGGGTTTTCTTTTTACAAATCAATGCATACTTCGCCCTATGACCGTGTCGTGCTGCAGTATAGCAAAAATAGCCGATCTACAAGCTCACAACCCGTCACATTCACTACGCCTTGTTAGCTTGTAGATCGGTTGTTTTCACGATGTTTGAACATTTCTGAAAGATATTTAGATGTCCGTCTGTGTCGACATGTCGAAGAAGGAAGCCAGGTTGAAAGAGGTTAAGTCATGTTTGTTGGCTTTCATACATAATCGAACCGATGACTTGTGACTAAATAATAACCACATGGGATCCTGAAACACAGGTTATTTTTTACACAGCATCTATCCCGTAACCCTGTAGGGTCGTTGGGGCAGACACCACCATTTTGGACATACAAGGTTTCTCCCGAACAATGACCCAAAAGCGTCTCATCCTCTCCCCTTTATCCACGTTACCCTTCTATCATCATTAGCCATCCTCTCTTTCTCCCTCCACTCAGGGTACAGTATTATGCTTTGACAGTGACAGAACGCAGACTGTTGTCGCATGAGACAAAAGCCTTGGCGGACGACCAAGACTAACAGTAGACCTTATTTTTATTATCCTACTACACCAGTGCTTCTCAAACCTTTGTATTTTATTTCAAGGACCTCCCATAACTCTTGAGAGCATACAAATGGAACCATTTGGTTCCATTTCGAACCATTTGGTTTCATTTGTACACTCTCAGAGTTACAAACCTGTAAGGGTCCATTTAGAACCCGCACAACGACGTCGTCAGTCAAAAGCTAACGAGTCACATCACGACATACTATGATCTTGTAAATTGGTTATTTCCATATTGCTGGAAGCATAAAATAGGGCTTAAGTGTTCAAATTGTTACTTGTTTTGCTGGGGACCCCCTCAAGGCCCCCTGCCCTGGGGGTCCCCATACCTCACTTTGAGAAGCAGTGCCCTACACCTACAGTACATGTTAATATTAATCTCTGTAAGAGGGGAATGGCGAACTGGAAGTTGCAAGGTTGATTATGTGAAACCAGCCCTGCCGTTTTCCCTCCATAAATCAGCTCCCCATTGCGTCTCCTGACTCCTCGCTTACCTGATTGTATGAAAACGTCCCACTTTATTGCTGTTTGCGTGTGTGCGTTTACGTGTATGTGTGCGTGCAATGTCTCTCAACAAAAGAAACTGCTCTCACCCTGCGAATTCCCTCATATTCAGTATCTGCAGTAATGAAGATGACAAGGACGTAGGAAAGCAAGGGAGGAAAGGAGCTGTGCTAATTATGTGATCCTCATCCTCCATATTGAGTTTCTCTCTTCCTTCATTACCTCCAAACTAGTCTCTCTTCCAAACTAGTCTTGACTTCATCAAATTCAAAGGAAAAGAGGGCGTTGTTTTTACTTTACTTTTTGACGATGGGTTCTCAGATTGCCTCCAAACAAACACGGTGTGTCTCTCTGGGTTGTGGTGGGAAACACCAGTCTTCCCATACATATTTGTGATGACACATCTGAAGCCTTTTCTTAAAGAATACAAAACAGCAACCTCAGACTTGGGGGTTGGATCAACACTGAGTTCCGGTGTTGCGTTCTTATAGTATTTGTGTTTTTGAACACACCGCCCTTACGAAAACATTGACAATGGGAGTGAGGGTTGGGATCCGGAACCGAGATTGAGGAACCGAAGTTGGTTCCATCACATTCTGAACCGTTTCCAGAACCAGGTTTTATCACACTGTCAGACCTGGTAAGGATGGACTTACTGTCTGCTATACAATGCTGGTGGTTCTCAAACATTTTAATTTCAAGGACCATCATTTACTTTGAGAGTGAACAAAACATTTGTACACTCTCAGAATTACAGGCCTGTAAGGTAACCCAGAGGGTCCCGTGTACTCCACTTTGAGAACAAGTGAGGTATACAGTTATATAGGAATCGGTAAGGTAATCGTTAAAATCCTAAAGGATCCCAACCCTAAATGCGAGTATGGGAATAGTGATTGGTTTTAGTTTTTTGGTATGCTACAATCACAACACAAAGTAAAGAACACACAAAATATCCAGTATGGAAAGGCAGCGTTGGTCGAATCCCAGTCCTCGGGTGGGGGTTTTGTTTACATGTGTCGGGCGCCGAACACGGACCTTACATGTGTGTGTGAATTTTTGTTGTTGTTGTTTTTTTTGTCTTTTATAAAGACGGCCCTGCAAAAGGCTGGCCACAAAGTCTGGCAATTATAAGCTGTAATATCTGAAACAAAATGAACAAATGAACAAACAGAAAGAAAGAAAGATAAAGAAATGCATTACAAAAAAAATAAAATGAAAGGAACTTTGCACATATTTATATTTCTAAGATATTTCATTAATTTATATTAAAGAGCACTATTTTTACAAAATGAAACGACGTTCCAATGTGTGTTGATTTGCATGCTATGCTACTCAAGTCATTTCCTCGCCTCTTTTTCCCCCCTTTTTTTCGTTTTTTCTCTTCTTACCCATGCACTGACAGAGTCAACATTGACGGGAAGAGGGTCATAACTTAGAGTTACAGTCAACGTATTGTTTTCATATCTGTATTCCATCAAGGCTTGGCCCACAAAGAGATTATTTATTCAAAAAAATGTCTTTTCCTGGGTCAAACAAAGAGCTATTTATTCAGATCAGCAGGCGGCAGCTTAAGGAGGGACCTACAGCGGACCTACACACACAGGCCTATAGAATATCCTCGCAGCTGTCGGACAGAATCCTTAATGTACATCCATTTCATGATTTTACGAGTAAAAAAAAAGAAGTATGCCCAAGTTCAGTGGTACCAAACTATTTAGCTTGAGACCCAAAAGAGAAATGTGATGTCTCCCCCCGGTTTCCAAACAGCCGATCATCAAGCTCAAAAGTAAGGAAAATACTCGACGTTGCATGAGCTTGTAGATCGACTATTTACAGGTCTTTTTGGAAACTTTTTTTATGCCCAAAATAGGGACGCCAGGTTTAAAATGGTACTGTGGTGGTTTTTACAAATATTTACATAATAACTAGAAAGGTGAAATTCTGGGAAATTGCAAGTGTGGTTGCACGGACAACAATTTCAAGCATTGACTCTTGCATAAGTACAGTACACCCACATGACGTCACAGCTAGGACCCTATACGTTTATACAGAGTAAATAAATAAAAAGATTATACAGGATAACGTAGGGCAATTACTATAGTCTGGTTGCCCTTAACTATACATTGGATCCAGGGGAACACATTTACATTACGTTTCCTGAAAAGTACGCGTTTCTTTGGACATAGAGTACCAGGTCTCCACCCGCCATGCATGTGTAATACTAGCAGGGTGTATGCGTTCCTTAGGTCTCTCCTGCTAGTCCATATACATGTAGGAACCACCATTCAAAAGAAAATAAAAAACGTCATCACTTTCCATTTTCTCCTCTCCCAGTCCCACTGCATTCTGGGTAAATTCCATAGACATCACTGTAGTGGAGGGGAGGGACACACACACACACACACACACACACACACACACACACACACACACACACACACAAATTAGTAGCCTATGTTGGTGGATGAAAGCATAAATTCAAGTACTCAAAAGTACATTTTCAGAAATTGCCCCAAAAAATAAACATGACATTTCAAAAATAGTGAAAATAGCAGACCTACAAGCTCACAATAAGTTATTTTCACTAGGGGTCCTAGCGAGAGTCACATCCTAGAAATGTAGTGGACTCAAAAAAGTACAATATTTGAAACGTATAGCGGAGTGAAATTTTGCAGCTTGAAAAAAGCTAAAAGTATATACATGAGATATAGTATAGTATTTTGGTGGATGTGCACTTGCACGGCCGTCCATCCTACACACATGTGCCATAATAAAAAGGACCCTGCATTACCAGAAGTGACGAGTTGTTTTAGGTTACATCACTCTGTACCTCTCTCTCTCTATCTCACGCACGCACGCGCACGCACACACACACACACACACACACACACACACACACACACACACACACACACACACACACACACACACACACACACACACACACACACACACACACACACACACACACACACACACACACACACACACACACACACACACACACACACACACACACACACACACACAGCAGTCACTGTGCAGAAAGATGACTTTGGGGTGGACCTAACTGGAAAGGAATGCAGACCGTTTTATACATCCTGCCTGAGGGACAGAGTGAGGACACTTTTGCAGCTTATAGAGGGAGAGAGAGAGAGAGAGAGAGAGAGAGAGAGAGAGAGAGAGAGAGAGAGAGAGAGAGAGAGAGACTGCGTATGCACGGGTGACTAAGTGTAGGCCTACTTGCATTTCTATACTTGTAAGGGGCAAGACATGGCGACACAATTATAGTCGAATTTGAGATATATAGACATTGCGAAAACCATTGGTTTTCCTGGTCCACAACCAACAAATGGTTGTTAGATATGGTTAAAAACTATAATTACAATTAGTTAAAGATTCACGTTGGGCTCAGGTTTAGGATTAGGCATTTAGAGGTCAGAAATGAGAAAATAGAGTTATTATACAGCTTGTAGAGCTTCAGGGATCAGGTTATAAGAATGGCAAAAGAAGTTGCATTGATAAAACCACTGTTCTAAAAACCAACGTGGGTATCGGGTGCAAAACCTTATGTTCTCACAAGTATAGTAAGACAAAGTGTGTGAGAGAGGTCAAATAGGTGAAAGGGTGCACGTGGAGCGGATTTATGATGGTGTGTGGTTTTATAGTATATGCGGCCAATATATAGTGGGCTAGATTGCTGGCAGTAAAATTATGCATGTTGAGAGATTCTTCTCTCTCTCTTTCTCTCCGTTTCTCCACACCCCCCCCCCCCCCCCCCCACACACACACACACACGGTTCCCATTCCCTGCATACCTTGTGTTCTGTCTGAGGCTGGCTTCCAGGAAAAAGGCACTTTAATTGAGTTGAGTTTTTACGGCTTGCCTGGTGTATGAGCATGAGAGAGAGAGTGTTAGAGAGAGAGTAAGTGTGTGTGTGTGTGTGTGTGTGTGTGTGTGTGTGTGTGTGTGTGTGCGTGCGTGCGTGTGTGCGTGCGTGCGTGCGCGTGCGTGTGCGTGTGTGTGTGTGTGTGAGAGAGACAGCGATAGAGAAGGCAGTAGGTCTATTTTTGTGTGTAGATGTGCTTGTGTTTATGTGTATAGATTTGTGTCTGTCTGTCTGTCTGTCTGTCTCTTAAATATACAGCCCAGCCTAAAGCAGCTCAGTGGTCTTGTGGTTGTTGTCCGCCCAGAGACTGGGACGTCACGGTTTGATCCCCGGGCCAGCCGGGTCAATCCAAAGGACTATAGAAATGGAGAACCAATGCCTCCTTGCTTGGCATTCAGTATTAAGGGTTCGATTGGTGGTATGTCCCTGAGGCCTGAGACATACTACACTCATGTCCAGGGGTGGGTGGGGGATGTACTTGCTAGTACAGGAGACAGCTGATAGGCTCCTGTCTTATGGGCCATGCCCATGACTCGGCAAGGCTTACATACTAAAACCCGAAGGTAGCTCTCCAGTTTTCACCTGCACCGGTGCATTCAGCAACTCTTTTTCACACCTTCCGACCGACTGATCTCCCGACTTCATTCGAGTGCCAGTCTGTACTGTTAGTGATTCTTGCCTTTCCTGCAGGCTTTGACCTGGGTTGGCTCCCACAGTGTCAGTTTGCTTGCCACTAGTTCCGGCTGGGTGCCTGACGCAGTGCCCTGCCGGCCTCATCCTTCTCTCTCTGACCCCGTGGTAGGTCCCCATAGATGACCACATTTCGGATGCGGTCCGTCCATGTGACACTGAGTGACATTTGTACCATTCCTGTGTAGACTCCATCCAGGGCCCTTTACTGTTGTACTGTGAGGGTCCATGTCTCAGCCCCATAAAGCAGCGCTGCATGACTCCACTGTATACTGTAGCTACGAACAGCCGCCTCTTGAGGTCTTGTCCCATGTCTGATTCCCACAATCTCCTCATCCCGTGCAAGGCATTTCAGGCGAGTGCCCTCCGGAACATCAGGACCTGTTCCGTTGAAGCAGTGCAGGCCACGAGATATTTGAACTCCTCAACTGCCTCGAGCACCCTCCCGTCCGCAGTGGCAATGGATGTGTGCTCTTAACTCTCAACATGGCATACCTATTTTGAGTATAGGCGAGCATTTAAAAAATGTTACAATGTATGTAAAAAAAAAAAGCAGATCTACAAGCAATAAAACAACAGCTGTGCAAGCTCACCCCGCCTAGCATTGCTTATTAAAGGCTTAGAAGTTGTCACTTTAATTGCGACCCTCTATTTAATTTCTGACATTACAGTATGACGCCTCTGCCTCTCCACCTGCACGGTGAGGTCACTGTGTCTCCCACACAGACCTGAATGACCAGTCCATCACAAAGAACAAAGACTAGACTCCACAAAGCACACCACTCATGTGTTGTTTCTCCACATGCTCCTTAAAGCCCTGCTTATGACACATCCAAGAAAAATGTGCGTGTTCTGTGTTTCTCTGTGATTCCCCCCTTCCACTGCGCACACGTGTGTGTGTGTGTGTGTGTGTGTGTGTGTGTGTGTGTGTGTGTGTGTGTGTGTGTGTGAGGGTGTGTGTGTGTGTGTGTGTGACAGGGTTTGCATGTGTGCGCAAGACAGAGAGAGGGCAATTGCACAGAAAATGACACAGTTCAACAGATAAACAGAAATGATTGAGTTCTCTTCCCAAAACACAACCAGTATAGTCCTGTTTCATGAACACGCACACACACACACACACACACACACACACACACACACACACACACACACACACACACACACGTGTGCACGTGCACACACACAGTTTAAACAAACCAACTCATCGTGACTCATTTTTTAATGTTCCCCAAGGTTGTTATGCGTGCGATGTTGGAGTGTTTTTGGAGGCTTCACTTCTGTACACAGAATCTCCTGCGGTCCTTAGAGAGTTTTTCCACCGTGATTCACTTGGGTGATGACTCGCTTGGTCCACTCCGGGGTCGGGACTTTCTTTCTGCTGGTCCAAGCACAACATCCCATGATGGCTCCCAACCGCCGCACAACCATGCGGTGTGGACCAAGTACTCGACTCCAGTGCTTGAGTCAAACAAAGTATACTCGCATTTTTTACTTAAGTAAAAGTATCAATACTGTAATGTAGATATACTTGGTTGCAAGTAGAAGTCCTGTATTCAAAAGGTACTTGAGTAAATACCAAAAGTACCAAAGTAAAAGTAGTCATTATGCAGAATTTCACGGCTAAAAATAGCCAATCTGGGTCTCGGTGGGGCACAGCTATAGCATGCCCTCTCCTCCGCGTCCTTCAGTGCCCATACCCTATGTGGGGTTGGCGAAAGGGTCTTTCTGTGTGGAGTATGCACGTTCTCCCCGTGTCCCCTAGGGTAGGTACCCTCACAAAATGCAGTAATCCTGAGGTGAATCCCAATTCAGGGGGTTCACCCTACAAGGTGCGGTACTAGGTAGGGTAGGGTAGGGCACTCGGGGGGCACTACCCTGTGGAGGTGGCATAGTGCACACGCTCTGGGCATATCTGTGGAATGGGACAGCGTTCACTTCGGAGCCGAGTGGAGCTGGGCGGAGCCGAGCGTTCCCGACTGGCAGCCATTACTGTTTACACCGCACTGACCATAAGACCTCTTAAAACTAGGCCACGGAATTTACTTTCAAGTTATTTTAGGGGAGTATTTAGTTGTTTAAACTTCATATATGTGGTCAATTAATCATAAAACGGCCTATTTAAAAATATCCCACAACGATGTCGGAGAATTCAGAGAACCGTGTTCTCTCGCATTGGGGCGGCCACACACGAGATGTACCCGTGTGTGGCGGCTGATGCGCCATTCTGTGAGAGGGTTATCTAATAGTCCAATAAACAGGCTGTACACTTAAAATTATGGATTCACAAGATCTGGCATTTATTGATTGCCCACAATTATCCCAAATTGAATGGTCATGTGATATATACATGTGAACAGCAAAGACATATATGAAAGCAAATACGACCTGTTACGTCACGAATTCGGATTCGATCATATCAGTCCACAGATTTGGGGGCCCCGCGAAGCGCAGGCCAGAGAGGTTGTCTGACCCGGAGAATTCTGACGTGTCCCTCTCTGTCCTGACAATATATACAGTAGCAATCTCTCACTCACTGAAGTGACCTTGCATGCGCACAGCTCAGGCGGCACACTCTGAAAGTACTGGTAACTGCTTGAAGGGTCTACCCCACCACTACCCTTTTTCTGTATAGCCTGAAGCAATTCCCCGTTGCGCCTCCTACGTTGTTGCCTACGAAATGATGCCCGTGGGTGGCTCTCACCGCTGTATGATATGAATGATCTGTTGTAGATATTTACAGCCTAGACTACATGCAATTCGTTTCTAATTGTTTTATTTCCCCAAATGTCAAGTGCATTATAAATAACAGCTATTATATTATTGTTATTATTACTACGTCGATCTATGGTCGAATCTGATTTAACCTGAGTCCTGACTCCTTGCAAAGAGTTGCTGAAAGGAAGGATATACCTGTAACCTGCATATAGCCTATTCACTTAATGATAAATGTTTTTATATTTGGACAGAATACAGACTATTTGTTGACTGTTTTATTTGTATTAGCAGGCACCGATCAATCACTGATCATATAGGCTAAGTTTATTGCTATAATGTCATTTAACTTTGACAATATAGGTCTACTTTTACATTTAAAACAACCACATATAGGCCTATAGCCTATACCTACTGTAAAGTGAGTATAAACTGTTAATTCAACTGAGAGAAATTTATTCATCAGAATGCTACTCTTAATCAGTTAATTAGATTTGCATTTACATGAATGAAAAGGTTAAACCAGGCCAACTCTCAGCTCCAAATGGATAGGCTACATTTATCACAATATTATTTTACTGTGTAATCTAACACAAATCTTACAAATGCTGTCACTCAGTTATTGAATTTAGGCAGAAAATATATCACTGAATAGTGTATGCAATTAATGCATTCAAAAGAGCTGAATAAATGTTTTATGGACCCATAATAGTGATTATTATTTAATAATAATAATAATAATAAAACTTTATTTGTATAGCACCTTTCATGACATGAAATGCAGCTCAAAGTGCTTTACAGAGCAATGGAGAAAAAGAAAAAAAATGCAAGGCAACGACATTAAAAAACAAGCAGTAATGCAATGCAATACAGTGAGGACATGAATAACAAAAAATAAAAGATCAATTAAAAGCAATGTTGTAGAAGTGGGTCTTGAGCTGTGCTTTAAAAATGTCTACAGAGGCTGCCTGACGAAGGTACAGTGGGAGCTTGTTCCATGCCGTCGGCCCGTAGAAGCAAAAAGCTGCTTCCCCAAATGTTTTAGTTGCCATTTTTTTTAGGCAAAGCGAGCAGGCCAGCAGTGGAAGACCTTAGGGGGGCGGTTTGGGACATATTTAGGCAGGCAGTCATGTAGGTAGGAAGGTGCGAGACCATTGAGAGCTTTATACACAAGTAAAATAATTTTAAAATCAATCCTAAAAACAACCGGAAGCCAGTGCAGTGAAGCCAAAACTGGAGTAATATGTTCTCTCATCTTAGTTCTAGTTAAAACTGTGGCTGCTGCATTTTGGACAAGTTGTAATCTGTCAGTTGTTTTCTTAGGCAGTCCTGAAAAAAGTACATTGCAATATAAAAAAACAAAAAAACAAAGGCGTTGATTAGCGTTTTTGCATCGTCCAAAGACAAATAGGCTCTGATTCGTGCAATATTTCTAAGGTGTGATTAATTTAAGTTGTTTTGCCATACCCATTTATTTTGCCATAAATCAGATAGCTTTAAGGTACGGCCATGACAGCAATGGTAGGAAAAAAAATATATAATATTAATCATATTCGGTTTTCGGGGGGCCAACGTTGCCTATATTCGGTATTCACTGCAGTTTCGGCCAAGAATTTCCCTTTCGGTGCATCCCTAGTTGTATGTATAGCATTGTATGACTGTATGTATGAGTATGTAAATAGTTCAATTCAACTTTGTAAATACAAAAAATATTTATTGTTATTTTGTCTTCGGTATAAAAATGAATGAACATTGAACAAGGATACCGTATCTGAGACTCAATCATGTAAAAAATAATGTCAAAATCAAGTAATTCCAGTAGAAAATTAACACAAATAAATACATAAAAAGTACATTAATTGAACATTAAACACAAACAAATAGATTGCACTGAACTGAAAATAGATTGCACTGAACATGAACATTACACATTGCAGAGAGAGGATGAACTGGCTGTTCTCTCTACTACATTTATGTAAACTACTCAACCATTCTCTCCAGTAGAGAGAACAGCTCCTCTGCTTCCCTCTGAAGTCTCATGTCCTCTTTGAGGAGCTCATCATCTCTCCCTCTCTTCTTCGGGCCAGCCTGCACATTGGGCCCTGGTGTTCCTGACCCTGCTCCAGACCCCAGTGCAGCTGTACCACTATGGTCTGGTATGGCCTCGGCTAGACCTGGTGGTGCTGTAGGCCAGCAGTCCGGCTCCGCTCCAGAGACTTCCAGACATGGCAGTCTCACGTGGTGGTGCTGCTGTAGGCCTGCTGTAGGCCCGCCGCTGCAGGCCACCTCCTCACCCGTCTTTGGATACTTGCACTCCTAAGGCAGTGGAAAATGAAGGTTTCAGAACCACTGGCTTAACAGGTTATTTGTATGGCAGTAGTGCTACAACTCAGAATTCACTTATTGTTAAAAAAAAGAGATGGCTTTTGTGCTTGGGTAATATGTTCTGTTGTGGTCCAATGATGACTTTACAACAGGTTGCCATGTCATAAACATTAGAACTTGGCCCTATTAAATGCCATGATTAAAAATAGTCATTTCAAATGTATAATTACATACTTACTTTGTATTTGGCCTTGAAGTTCTCCCACTTCTTCTTGGCCTGCTTTGGGCAAGGCCCATTTTCTCCAGAATGACACTAACAACAACAGAGATTAAAGTCAATACACCACATTAACACAATAGAGACGATACATAATTTAACACAGAGATGCAACCATAAGAAGGTTAAAGTATTAAGTGCATTATACTATACATGGAATAAAGCTAAATAGAATCTCAATAATCTCAATGTAATGATGTTTTAGGCAGACCAGCTGAAGAAATCATGGCATTTCTGAGACTGTTCATGTTTCTGGAATATGCTTCTAAACTTGTATTCTATTGCTAGTTTGATCACTTTCACCTTAAAATAACATGAATTAATAAATGACTGAAAATAGCCAATCTACAAGCTCACAAGTCACAACATGTCACACTGCAACGTTTTGTGAGCTTGTATATCTTCTATTTTTGGTGTGGACTTTTCTAGTCCTCTATAGCAGTGCTTCCCAAACCTTTTCATGTCAAGGACCCCCAAAATGATACTAATTATCCTGCATACCCCCATTAGAAAAGATATGCCAGGGACAGACCCCCCATAAAAATGTTTTTACAGATCTAGCAGTGATTTTCAAACAGTTTCATTTCAAGGGACCCCCAGTTTGACTTGAATTAGGCTATGAACCCCCATAATGGCATTTCTATCTCTGGGACCCCAATGTATATTGTAAAATGTACAGTGTACAAATGGGACGGGGTTCAACTAAGAGATTGTACCATTTGTACAATCTATCTCTGAGTTACAGACACATAAGGGTCCATTTGGTTCTTAACTATCATTTAGCTGGGGACCCCCTGGAACTCCCTCAATGAATCATTTCTAGTCATCTATAGCAGTAGTTCTCAAACATTTGACTGAGTGTATCCCTCTAAATAACTTTCATTCACGGCACGTCTGAATTACAATTGGTGTCTTACAGCAGTGTTTTCACGAAAGACAGACAGACAGACAGACAGACAGACAGACAGACAGAGACAAAGCAACTCTTTGCAAGGAGTCAGGACTCAGGTTAAATCAGATTCGACCATAGATCGACGTAGTAATAATAACAATAATATAATAGCGGTTATTTATAATGCACTTGACATTTGGGGAAATAAAACAATTAGAATTGCATGTAGCCTAGGCTGTAAATATCCTCTTTCTCATAACAGATTCATATCATACAGCGGTGAGAGCCACCCACGGGCATCATTTCGTAGGCAACAACGTAGGAGGCGCAACGGGGAATTGCTTCGGGCTATACCGAAAAAGGGTAGCCACACACGGGTACATCTCGTGTGTGGCCGCCCCAATGCGAGACAACACGGTTCTCTGAATTCTCCAACATCGTTGTGGGATATTTTTAAATAGGCCGTTTTATGATTAATTGACCACATATATGAAGTTTAAACAACTAAATACTCCCCTAAAATAACTTGAAAGTAATTTCCGTGTTTTTTTAATTTACTTTTAAGAGGGCTTAAAAACCAAAACAGTAATTGCTGCCAGTGGATATTTTTTATTTGGCTCTGTCATGATACATTTGATAGCTTAAACAACTAACTAAATACTATCCCAAAGATATTAAAATATTAAAATTTGCTTCCGTGACACAACACTACTTTTAAAAGAGTTTAAAACTTACAGTTTTCATCCGACATCATGCTGTTGCCACTCTCTGCTCTTCTGCGGGCTAGCTCAGCTGCGGTGAAGAGGAAGAAAGCAGTGCTTTTTCCCGCCGTGCAGGGTACATCGCTGCTATCCTTTGGAGGCGGCCTCTAGCCGGGGAAAATAGTGCGTGGCCCTAGTGTAGTGTCAACACGAGTCTTTCGCGGTCTTTGGAATGGGAAGCACTGCGGCGCGGCGCTGTGACATCATATACCCCGAAATACGCACTTCTCAGTGTCCACACCCTAGATTGGGATTCACCTCTGGTCTCTGACCAGCCGGGGTGCCTGATGGAGGGGAAAGGAACTGGTTGGAATAACGTGTTCCTTCCACACGCTACGACTATACGTCCTATACCGGTGACACTCCCACCACCTCGCTCCTCGTGCATTGAAGGAAGCATGAGCTCAGTTCAGGGCTCTCCCCAGGTTTGCAGTTATGTGCAAACATGTGACCGACCAACTTCATTCGAGGGAGTGCAGTGCCTGCCGTAGAGTCGTTCAGATATGCGGTTCCAGAAACGTCGATCCAACTGATACGCCCACACTGATATTCCCATAGGGTGCATACCAATAGAGGCCTACTAAATACATCAATATATGGGCATAAACAGGACACAGGTAGAAAGACAGATACAGAGATCTCCATATATGGGCATAAAAGGGACACAGGTAGACAGACAGATACAGATATCTCCATATATGGACATAAAAGGGACACAGGTAGACAGACAGATACAGATATGAAGATCTGATCTTCACAGATGGGATCACAGACAGATGGGTACAATGGTGACAGCCCCTGGGCCCCACCACTGACTCAGATACTACTATATCAGTCGGATCGGTGGTGCGAACTCTAGATGTGAGGGCAGTGTAGCAGCTATAGTTTTTCCACAATAATAATCTAACTCGCTCTAGTAATAATCTATAAATGCACAAGGTCTCTGTACGTCTGTGTGTACGTCTGTAATCCACGTAACTCGAGAACCGTTCGCCCCACCCACAGGGAGTGCAGTGTCGCTATAGGATCTTTGAATAGTACTTAGAGAAACAATGACAAGGGACTGACAAAGGTTTGTCGCCAAAAAGACTAAAGCGAAGGTTATACCCTGTATGACTTTAGGTGCACTTACAGGATTTCACTCGGTACTCGCCTGGGGCCTTTTCCAGCATGTACTGAATGTATGCACGTTTCTTTTAAACGCTTTGGCCACCCACAAACCTCACAGAGTGAAGTTCCAACACAAATTCTAGTGGAATTGCCCAACGGATAGAATGCTTTGAATGCATGCCCAGAGATAGTATACTACACTGCAAAAACTAGGGAGTGTTTGTTTAACTCTGAGGGTATTACCCCAGTCTTCTTGTGGCCTATATTCCAGTGGTTTAAAGTGGCATCCAGCCAGGTCATCAAAATAATTATTAGCGCAGGAATGGCAAAAAATAAAAATAAAAAAATCTTCATGAATACAACTAAGACTACGGGGTGTGTAATTGATAGAAAATAAGTATTTGTTTGGGGGGTAAACTTCTCCTTTAAGTAAATAATCTGAAATCAACCCCCTCAAAATCATTTGAGGACCCCCCTGGTCCAGAATTTGAGGATCACTGCCCTATACAATGATACATATATAGCAGGCTATGCAGAAGTAGCTGTTCTGCAACGC
>NC_139719.1:24959343-24964343 GCF_964188405.1 Protomyctophum parallelum | reverse complement strand
AGGTCTGAGGCCCGAAACGTTACCACTTCAGTAAAGATATAATTGGGAGCATAAAATGGTGTGGACTTTTTTCATTTCTTCATTCGAAAGAATAAAGCCTGTCTTTCACTCCTTGGCAACATGGCCTAAATCTGCAACACAAGCAAAAAGATGAAATGTGATTTAGACGAGATGAGATTAGATTATAGATAAAATAAGATAACTTCTTGCAAAAAGCCAGTACCCAAATATAGATACAGACCAGTTGTGGGGGAAAAAACTGCTCTGATGTTTTACGGGAATGTAGAAACTTTGGAATTTCAAAAGGTACAAAAGTTTTGGCATCAGACTTGTTTAGTTTTTACTGTACAAGAAGAAAAATACTTGATTTTGTCAAACCTTTTCCAAAAATAACAGATCTACAAGCTCAAATTGCTTCGCATCACAACATGTAAGCATGTAGTTTGGCTATTATAAGACAAACTATAAATAGGGCTTAATAATTGGTTGACGTATCGTAATCTAATAATCATCTAAATCTACATGGTAATTAAGTGGAGTAAAAAGTAAAGTTTTACTACGAGATGTAGAGTAGAAGTATAAAGTAGGTATAAAATATAAATTAAAGTTAAAAAAAAAAATACCTAAAAGATTACACAAGTACATTACTTGAGTAAGTGTATTTAGTTACTTTTCACCACTGATATAGACATGTATAGTCACAGACAACAGAAGCTGTAGTAAAATACAATTTCAATGAAAATGCGTAATCACAGGATAATCACAGAAAAATTAAATTAAAATTAATTAAACTAAATTGAAATACGTAGAGCACACGGACACAGAACATACTTCACAAGAATTGTACACAATAAAAACCAAAGGTTCTCAATCATTATCATGCCAAGGACCCCCAAATTGATCTCCATGGTCACTGAACTAAATATTTCACACACAAAGCCACACAATTCTGACACCAAATTGTTTTAGGTTTTTTCCCTTCTTCTCAGAGAGACAAATCCGGTTCGAATCCCGGCTCCTCCTGTCTACATGTCGAAGTATGTCCTTACTCCTTAGGCAAGACACTGAACTCCAGTGGTTGCCACCATTGGTGTGTGAATGTGGGAAGTGAGAACGATGGCGTCGACTGTTCGCCGCTTCACCTCCCAATGTATGAATGAATGGAGCATTGTAAGCACTTTGAGTAAGCATGTAGTGCATAGAAAAGCGCTATAAAATGCAATCCATTATTATTATTATTATTATTATCATCTTTGATATAGCCTAAAAAAAGACAATTTCTGGGGTGAACTAGCCCTTTACCACTAAGGATTTGGCATGTGCAGGATGTTAATCTCAGTGATGAACAGCAGAGCATGGAGTCACAAGGGTTTTAAGTGTCTACAGTGACATGTTGGCTGTCAGTGATTGGCAGCAGTGCTATCTCCATTGTGCTGAGCTGCTTCTCCTCAAGCAAGGGAACAGGCTACATTAGAAATGTCGTCTTGACACTGAACCCTGACAAAGTATATGTCCTCAAGTAAATACCGAAGCATTACAAAGTACATTTTCTTGTTAATATCAATGCATTGCTGCTGTGTTGACAGCCCCCCCCCCCCCCCCCCCCCCCCAAAAAAGGGAACGGATATCTTAAAGCAGAATGAATGAATGATAATGAAAGCAGATCTACAAGCTCATAACGGTGTGACGGTTGAGATCTTGTAGATTGGCTATTTTGACTCTATTTGATAAGGGCGTACAGTAAGAGGTTCATTCATGTTTCATAATGTAATTTTGTAAGTTTGGGGAGTGAAAGTCCTGACAGAGCTTGCAAAACAAAAGAGTACTCAAGCAAATGTACTCGTCCAGCACTGAACCCTGAGCCCTTTGCTGTTACTACGTTGACATAACAGACGGTCCTTGAACATAAAGCAATGTTAATGGGCAATCCTATTAGTTATTTCAGCTGTGAGTGTGTTCGTGTGTTTGCTTCTGTGTGCATGTGCGTGCGTGTGTGTGTGTGTGTGTGTGTGTGTGTGTGCTCACGTGCATGTGTGCGTGCATGTGTTTATGTGTACGTGCATGTGTGTACTTATGTACTTGTGAGCATATATCAGAGAACTGGGAACAGCCACCTCATTAAGGTAGATTAAGCTGCATTTCCCACAAAACTTCACACACACACACACACACACACACACACACACACACACACACACACACACACACACACACACACACACACACACACACACACACTATACTTGTGAGGACCTCACTGCAGCATGACGCGTTATGAGCTTGTAGATCGGATCTATTGGTTGCAAACAGAATTGCACAGTGTAAATCAAGCTTATAGCCGATCTAACATTTTTATAATCACCATGGAATAACTTATTTGTTTCTTGTGAGGACCAGTGTGGACAGACAGACACTGATTGATTGATTGATTGATTGATTGATTGATTGATTGATTGATTGATTGATTGACTGATTCTTGATTATTTGTGTTGCCATTTTACAACCCGGAAAGGTTGTTATCTAAAATACAGCACAGATAGGTAATCTCTTATTTCCTTTGTCAATCAGTCTGATCGTAAAGTCTGTGGCCTTACTGAGGTTAATTTTTTACCCTTTCAAAATAATGGATTCCGTTTTAGCTTCAGATTTGCCTATAGGTGTAATGATAGTTTCAGCGAGCCATGTGCAGATTTTACCGTGCTTGCCTCAGTAATTTAAAGGGCAATTTCAACCTGCAATTAGTTATTGTCAGAGACTGTACACTACCTATTGTGGAGACACTTGGCCCTCACAAGTATAGTGACACGCACGCGCGCGCACACACACACGTGCACACACACAGCGTGAAGATCACATTGGTTCCAGAATGGAGAAACGAGGGGCTCTGCTGTGAGACAGACCACCAGCTGACTTTCTTGGCCAATCAGAATGCAGCATGGAGCCATGGACACTGAGCCCCCATCCATGTACCGCTGGTTTATAGGGCCCTGCTTCACAGAAGTCACATGACTTCCCAGAGAGAGAGAGAGAGAGAGAGAGAGAGAGAGAGAGAGAGAGAGAGAGAGAGAGAGAGAGAGAGAGAAAGAAGGGGGGCTGAGTAAGGCAGACAGTCAGATTGACAGACAGACAGACAGACAGACAGACAGACAGACAGACAGACAGAAACAGAGAGAGAGAGAGACAGAGAGAGAGAGAGAGAGAGAGACAGCATGCACAGAGGGGAGAGAGAGCGAGGTGAAAGGGTGAAAGGAGGATGGCAGTGAGAGGTGAACTGGGGGTGTGGTTAAGTTGGTAAATGGATGGAGGTGTGCGTGCGTGCGTGCAAGCGGTAGAACAGAGAAAGGCAGAGACAGACAGAAAGTGATGTCGTGCTGCTGCAGGCTTCTTCTGGGAAAGTGACACAGCTGACTGAAGCCACAGTGGAGTGTGATGAATGGCTGGCATTCTGATGTCACGCACATCAATCCAAGGACCTGCATTTCATATCGTTGTGCGCACACACACACACACGCACGCACGCACGCACGCACGCGTGTAGCAGAGTAGCACACTGTGTAGCAGAATAATTCCACTATAGGAACTACAAAGTGCATTTTAAAACTGTTTTTAATATTTAATATCATATTGTTTATGTACCTCAAAAATGTTTTCTAATGGTTTGAGCCTAAATCACCACTCTGATATAACCAGTCCTGTGCATTTATGTTTGGCTACTAAAGTAGTTTTAGCTGCAGTACCACAATGTCCTGAGGTGGTGGGAGCGCTGATATGCAAATTTGAGCCATTATAATACTGATGCTAGATAAACCCAGGTTTGTTTCCATTCCATGGAAAATTAACAATGGCGGACATTGTAAACAAAGTGGAAATGCAAATTTGCAACTGAAGACTGAAGAGGGGGAGGAAATTATACAAAGTAGGGTGATACAGATGACATGACGCATATGACCAAATCAGTTGAGCTGTCGAAATCGATTGTTACTGTCTAAAAAATATGAAGCACAGGTGCATATTTGGCCACTTGAACTATCTATGAATCATAGATATTTTTTTCAATTTGTTAGTTTGTGCCTGAGCAAACAGGAGACCATCTTAACCATCAGTAAAGGGTTCCTCTGTATAGGCCTACTGAGGTATACCCACAATGCAACGAAACAACTTCAAAAGAAAATGCATCACATACAAAACGAAATGAAATATAAATAAATATAACCACCATAGCTGTGTCCCAAGCATAACATAATGGAACTGTAAAGAAAGCATGTGTTACACATAGCTTATATGGAAAATCTGGCAATCTGCCAATTATCACACTGAACAGAATTCTGCCAATGCCTTAGCTCTTGGCTTGGGCATTCCTGCAATCTACAGGCCTCGCACGACTTATTTATGGACATTACGATGCTTCGAACTTCCTAAACACGCAGCCCGCCAGAACAGTAGAAAACGGTGTTAAATTAATCATCTAGCTTGCCAGAAACGTAGCTACGTTATCCATGGGTTTATGTTCTTTAATCCATGTTTGGATCCGATCGTATCGTTAGTCACCGTTCGTTAGCACAACAGTCCAAGTGGGACAGTGGCCGTGGCCATTTTGAAGATGCGCGAGCAATCACTTGCATTCAATGGTCCGCGTTCAAATGCCTGTATCTCCAAATCGGCGCAATGAATGTCGCTTCTGGTGAAAACAAGGTTTTTCAACGGCCGACAGCAGGCGCTGTGATACTCAAGGTCAGGTTTTTTCTGCACTGAGCGAGAGAACAACAACCGGTCAAGACACCACAAACAGGAATTTGTCATTGTAACATGCGGTTGCGGATATTTGGCTCTTCAAAATAAGTGTTACGCGTGATAAAACCATAGCAATGCGCGATTTAATGCTGGCGGCATGACGGTTAAGCACCTTGGTAAGGAATGCCTCTTCATGTGGAATATAAAACAAATCTCTTATTTGGCCAAATAATATGGGGGTCCTTGACGTGAAAATGTTTGAGAAGCAC
>NC_139719.1:24841843-24956843 GCF_964188405.1 Protomyctophum parallelum | reverse complement strand
TTGTTTGTGTTGTTGTGTTTATTTGTAATGCTGTGTGTGAGGCACTTCGTAACAGTTTTATAAAGTCCTTTAAAAAGAAGTATGCTCATAATTTCAAGGTTCAAGATTCAAGGTTGTGCTTTACCGTTACATCTTGTGTGCAGGTACATGAGACTACAATTTAATTTTGTTTTGCTTGCTTCCCTCCTGTTAATAAGTTATTATACACAATATTACACAACCACACATGCACAAACATATTACACAAACATATTACACAAGCACATGCACAAACGCGCATGCACGCTCACACACACACACACACACACACACACGTATGTGTGAGACTGTGCCTGTGACGTGTTCATTCATACTGTAAGCACAACAATAGTATTAGTGGGTCAGTGTAGTGTGTGTCTTTCCTGCCGTTCCCCTTCACTCTAATGTCAGACTACAGTGGCTTCCATTCCCACACTGTGAGAGTCATGTGTGGATTATATAATAATAATAATAATAGTCTTCATTGTCCCCTCAGGGATATTCATCTTCACAGTGCAAGAGCAAACCACTATAGCAGCAAACAAAAACATATCGTTGCTGTCGGGCAGAAACCTTATCTCCATATTCAAATGTTTTTTTTTTTTTTTTTTTTTATCAACGCCCTACTACTTGATCATACTACAGGGGCACACAAATACACAAAAGCATCAAAAGTCTCGGTGTCTCTGTGTTTGAAATGTTTTTGTATGCTGTCCTCTCATGTCTTGTTTATGTCCGTTTTGTTTAGTGTTCAATGACCGGGGACTACGGATGGAAAATACTGTAGCATCTCTGCTAAATCCGGTGTATTTTACGCTACATTTTTATGTAATGCTCATTAATATACTCTGTCCCGTCCAAACAACCAATAAAGTAAAGTAGCAGATCTGCAAGTGAGCTTGTTGATCTGCTAGTTTTGCCGTTTTTGAATCCTGGAAAGTAAGAGTTTCCAGTCCACCCTTACATTGGGAGCTGTCATGGCTGAACAGACAGGCTGAACCTGTCTGTATGATAACGTAATGTAATGGCATGGTGTATGGGTGTTAGTTACACCACTGGTTCTCAAACATGTTCATGTCAAGGACCCCCAAATTGATATGTATTTGGTTGGAATACCCCCAGAGGAGAAGATGTGTGCTATTTAAAACAAAAAGAAAAAAACATGTTCAATATCTTTCAAAAATAGCAGATCTACAAGCTCACAGCACTTCACAAAGTGACACGCTGTGAGCTTGTGGAAGGGTTCCAGGGGGTTCCAGGGATTCCCCAGCCAAATGAGCACCAGCATCAAAACTAGCTTAACCACTTTAGACCTACCTTTCGAAAATAGCAGATCCACAAGCTCACAGCGTGTTGTGTGCGTGTTGTGTACGTGTATGCGTGCGTGCGTCACCGTCACCTGTCGCCTCATTCCTCATGTCTCTGGTAGGTTGATGTCACATTTCGTGTAGCGGTCGGAGGGTTAGAGCGACCTGCTTCCACCGCCATGGAATCCAGCTGGGGGAAGTGCTGAGGATGATGAGGGCCGTTCGTCACAACAACTAAAGAGTAAACATACAGTCAGTGGTGGAAAAAGTACTCACCATTTTTACTTAACTAAAAGGGTCAATACTGCAATATAGAAAGAATACTCTGTTACAAGTAAAAGTCCGGAATCAAAAATGTACGGTAGGCCTACTTAAAAATGCCAAAAGTATTGGCATAAAAAAAAAGGTCTTACCGAAAGTAAAAGTATAGCCTATAGGCTACTACTCATTGCGCAAAATGTCCTGGTTCAAGTTTTCAAATGTTTAAAACACTTTTGGAAAATAGCAGAATTTGGAAATACTCCAGTAAAAAAGTACCTCAAAATGTACAGTAACTAAGTAGGCCTACAGCACTGTACTTAGTTACTTTCCACCACTGCATACATACAGTATAGGCAGCCTACACACGTACTCACACTAAAATAGACAGCGTGCACGCACACACACACACACACACACACACACACACACACACACACACACACACACACACACTATTCTGGGGGTGAGAAAATAGCTCAGAGTTTGGAGACGGGCTATTTTCGACAAAGAGTTTGGTGTAGAGGGAAAAAAGGAGTGGATCAAGCAGACTATTAGATCATATAGAACCCTACTGGCATATGGTTCCAATAAGTATACAGGATTTAAATTAAGTGGCTAAAAAAAACAAAAGGACCACGCCTGTTATAGCAGTGCGGGTCCGGGGACCTCCAAGGGTCCTTGGTGGGGTTTCAGAGGGACCTAAGCTAAAAATGATTGATAGACCAAATGGACCCTAACAGTTCTGTACCTCTGAGAGTGTACACATGGAAGCAAATGGACCCACATAAGGATCCATTGGGTTCCATTTGTACACTCTCAGAGAGTAATGGGGATCCGTGCATCTATTGTATACCAAACTTGACTGGTGCACATGCAGTACCGGTAGGCTATCAACCTTTTCAGGCTGTGACCCCCAAAATAATATTTGAACTGGGAACCCCCCACACCCTGAAAAGCCCACGTTTGACAATTGTTATAATATAGTTTGTTGATTTTCTACTTTTGATGGAGTATGTTTGCACTGTTTGTGTGAATATGAATATGCTATATAACTCGCACTACTGGCGACACCTTGCGTTCGCCACAGTCTTGTGCACCTTTCCGATTGTCAAATCGACCATGTATTACACTGGCCTTGCAGCCAGGCAGGGACGGTCAGACCGGGTCAATGATTGTCGATGGCAAAGATCCAAAGTCCACATACAACGAAAAACAATCTCTCTGAATAAATATATGATTGGGTTTCGGAAAGCATAATGTCCTTGAAAACACTCACGGTTCCTGCCAGGGCTGCGTTCCAGTGCGCCAGACACCACCGCGCCGTGTCAAAACAAAGCCGCCATGTGCGACCTGCTGCTGTGCGCTCCGTCGTGCGCTTCTACTATGACACCGGCAGAGCCACCGCCACCGCCGGCGACACAGACCCGTCCCGTGTCCGGACAGTGGACCTCCGCAGCGACACGGTGACCAAACCCGGAGAGGCCATGCGCCGCGCCATGGCCACGGCCGAGGTGGGAGACGACGTGTTCGGGGAGGACCCGACAGTGAACGGTGTGTCCGTTAGTATAATAGTTTGTCATGTTGTTTACAACCACTGTGTAAAAAGTAACTAAGTACATTTACTCAAGTACAATTTATTACCAGGGGGCTCGCGCCTCGCGGGGAAGAAGTGCACCATCAGTTTGCAAAAAATAAAAAAGCACTATGGCCCGTTTCCATTGTAGCATAACATTTTGACTTGATTGAATAATTAACAGTTTGAGAATTACAGTACAATTCAAGCACAACCCAATACAAGACTGTTAACTGTGGACGACACGTGACACCATAAAGCATTACACTTGTTTACAATGGGGTCCACCATGTTCAATTCATCATAACATTTAGAGACATACAAATATACACTTTTATAGCCAAAAACTGGAAATTTCATCTTATCATGTGATAATATTGTCACCCACTAACCAAGAAGCCATCTGCCTTGCTGAGATTACCATTTGATCCAAATAGAATGGATTACGTTTTTCCCAGGTGTAAAGATAGTTTGTTATCAGCAAGCCAGGTGCAGATTCTACAGAGTAACAGATTTTCAACCTGCAGTTTGTTCCTGTCCGGGACCAGTGACCAACAATAATGTGCAAAAACATGAATGACATGAATTGAATTTTTATTTCACAGCATGTAGAATCAATGGAATGGCTACATGTCAATTGAGGATGAAACCATGAAAAGCACTTGTTTACATCAGGTCCTCCATTTTCAATTTATCAGAATCACGAGTAGTAATCAAAAATAAATTGGATTTTCACAGGGGCCAATTAGGAATTTCGTTTCGAGAACAAGATCTTGTTCTCGCTCCAGGGCATAGTCGACATCCATGAAGGTTACGGTCTCTCTGTTGGCGTGCATAGCGGAGGTTTCGGCATCACAGATCACCCTTTCCATGAAAGCCTTGATGAGACCGAGGGTCGTCGCCTCCTCTTTGGTCTCCTGGTCGTAGATCAGGCCGGCGATACGCTTCACGCCGCCACGGCGAGCCAGGTGGCGGATGGCATCCTTTGTGGTTCTCTGGATCAGGATGTTACCGTCACGAGGCAGTTTGCGGTGACGCTTAGCACCTCCTTTCCCTTGTCCTGACATCTCGTATAAGCTTTAAGATACAGAAAAAAGAATTAGCAGGTCTCAAAGGTTAAATAGACCAATAGGCCATCTTGGAAACGAAACACAATATAAACAATGAGAGAAGGGTGGGGCCGAGAAAAGCCCTCATTCTAAAAACTAAAATATACTGTACATTGGTAATATTAGTGTTTTCTTACATTACTATTTTAAAGTCTATGTTGAACTGTGAGTGATATTTGGTCTTTATTAAATTTGTTAAAAATATATATATAGTTAAAGCTCTCTAGTGTTCGTTTAATAACAGAACATACATTTTCAGGTTAGTTAGAAATATCATCCAACCAGAGAGAGGGGTTTGTGTTCCAGTCCAGCAGACTCCAGCACTGCATAGATATTAGTCTGGAAATTTGGTGTGGAAGATTCATTTCTAAAGGGTGGTTACAAACATTAAAAAGTGACAGCCAAAAAAACCCCCACTTTAAATTGTGGGCTCTGATTGGTCACCCACGCCACGCGTCAGCCACAACTCTGGGGATTGGTATGACCAAAATGTAATTCAAACCGATGAGTGCCAGACCAATCTGCCCAGGGCTATTTTTACATCTGCTGTGACAGATTTGTCAGGTTTCCAGACTATTGAACCCCAGCATCCATATTCTGGGGAAACTTTAGCCAATAATAGCAGATATACAAGCTCACGACACAACATATATAACATAGAACAAACAAAAAAAAAGTTTTAGCCTTAGCATGTACCTGTGCACAAGATGTAACAATAAAGAACCACCTAAACCTGATATGGACACAGCTGCCATCTTGCCAGCAAGGTGCTACCTAGGTGCAACTTCCCATAGACAGCCCATTCATCCAAACAGAAAAGTCATTTTTAATTGTATTAAATAACGTCATAAACTCGCCAACATTGCAGCTGTACTAAAAGCTTGAATTATTGTCTTACTATATCTGCAAAGTGTTTGTTTCATAAAATTCCACCGTAGACATGTTATGAGCTACTTGTCAAGAAATGTGGTACACATGGGCTGTTGAGTGATAGTCAACGAGCACTTCCAAACTCGAGCACTTCGAAAAAAAAATCATCTGCAAGGAATCTCTCGACAGGGAGTAGCTGATAACATTTCTACAGTGGATTTTTATTAAACAAACACATTGCAGATAGAAAGAGGATAATTCAAGCTTTCCGTACAGCTGCAATGTTGGTGAGTTTGACGTTATTTAATACAATTAGATAGGACTGTTCCATTTGGATGAATGGGCTGTCTATGGGAAGTTGCACCTAGGTGGAGGTGGAATAGGACCCCATGGTCTGTCTGGGTCTCAGAAATGTCAGAAACTTCAGTATCATTGGGTTCTGCTTGTAGGGCTAGGTAGCACCTTGCTGGCAAGATGGCAGCCGTGTGCATATCAATCTGCATCCTGACCTGAAAATGCATTTTCTGTTTGCTAAAGAGCCATAGAGACAATGACAGAGAGACTTGAAAAATGAACACCATATAACAATGATCAGAATATAGCTAGAGCTACAGTATTTGTTGTAACAACAACAAACCACTCTGTGATAACAGTGTCACGAAAAGGGACCAATACCAACGGATTGTGCTGTACATGCAGACGAGAGTGCATGGACACTTGCTGGGTGGTGTATGGACACACGGAAAACGGCAAGCTACAAACTTTAGGTTGTTAATTCAAGAAAACACTAACAAGCAAATCACAATAATATCTCTCACCGTAGCTCTGTTCTGGGTCCTTAAACACCGTAGCTCTGTTCTGGGTCCTTAAACAATCAAAATGGCCTTCTAGTCTTAAAATAGGTTGGCCACGATGAAACTCACCTGGCTGCAACCTGCCCTGATTGGGGCCAAATTAGGCCAAACCATCTCCTTGTCTGTGGACAAGGTTTTTGTGTCAAAGATGGACACACTGTACACTGAAAGCAAAGTAAAAACTTAAAAGATCTACAAGTCTAAAATACATGTATATGATTATATCATGTGATTATTGTGTGCCAGTTTGTTGTTGGTCAACAGAAGTGACGGTATTATAAATCACCCTAATTATTTGGTCTGTATGGTGGGAGGGGCCATGGGGTCTGGGAGCTGTCATTCTCCTAGGAGATTATATCTGGTCTCCTTTGTTTTACTACTTATGTTAAAATCTGCCAAACTGTGTGCTTTGCTATTTTTTTATTATGTCGGAGAGTACTAAATACTAAGCAGTGGTGGAAGAAGTAATCACATGTTTTACTTTGGTAAATGTATCAATACTGCAATGTAGAAATACTCTGTTAATTTAAAAATGTATAAAAGTACAATATTTTGATCCTGTGTGTGTGTGTGTGTGTGTGTGCGTGAGTGCAGACTTACAGAGGATGGCAGCAGATATGTTTGGGATGGAAGCTGCGCTGTATGTCCCCACTGGAACGATGAGTAATCTCATTGCAGGTCAGCTACAACACACACACACACACAAAGTATTTCCAATCAAAATCCCCAGTTGAGATCAAAATCTTAGTGGATAAATAGGAACACAGCTAAATCCAGTGTTTAACAGACTGTGTGTGTGTGTGTGTGTGTGTGTGTGTGTGTGTGTGTGTGTGTGTGTGTGTGTGTGTGTGTGTGTGTGTGTGTGTGTGTGCAGTGATGGTGCACTGCAGGGAGAGAGGAGATGAGATGATAGTAGGTGATCTGTCACATCTGCACATCTATGAACAGGGAGGCAGTGCTCAGGTGAGGACAATCCACAGTACGGCTCCCTCCAGTGGGGACATTGGTACATTGTGACCAGGTTGCCATGAAATCACTTTAGTGGACCTTTTTCAACTTTCAAGGTCAAAGTAAAAACAAAACAATCAAAGCTAGCACAGATAGTGTATTTACAAGCTGCCTCACAGTCAGGCTGGCCGCTGGATAGGCCTACCATTTAGATACTAGAATAGATGGAATAGAACCACTGAATATTTCCCAAAATGTAGACAAATTTGAATACTTTTTGGAAAATATGTCTGATATTTATAATACAAGATCAAGAATGTACATTTTCAATTGAATAAAAGTGATATGTTTCACAGGTATATTGTTCGTGTGAGATGCAGTGGTGTAAAGTAACTAAGTACATTTACTCAAGTACTGTACTTAAAGTACAGTCAAAAATATATTTTATTTTACTGGAGTCAGTAATTCCGTATATTGTCCATTTGAAAATAGGCGATCTACAAGCTCACAATGCGATTGTTATTTTAAAAAGATTGCTATAAACTTGTGAAATGGGACATTCTGCATAATGATTTACTTTTGGTACTGATGGCAAAGGCAAACACCTGTGTACTTTTAGTTACTTGAATTCCAGACCTTTACTTAGTATTTCTACATTGCAGTATTGAACCCCCTTAAAACACCCCTTTGGTGTTTTAATTATGTTATGCTTTAGCTATTGAAAAATAGCAGACCTACAAGCTCATAGCGCTATGAGCTATTTTTGAAAAATCGTGAAAATGTAGTGCAAATCTTTGAATATATATTCTTTCAGAGCCAACGTTTTTAACTCAAATCTTTGCTCCTGGGGGGGGGGGTCCCTGGAACAACATATTTTCAGATGGGGCTTGACGGGCAATTACATATATTTTTAGGGGTCCTTGACATAAAAATGTTTGAGAACGACTGACATAGAAACATGGGGTTTTTCAGAAAACTGTCAAGATTTAGAAGGCATTTGTAGAATCGTCCTCAGGTCGTAAAAAATGTGGGTCCTCTTTTCACCACAGCTGGCCGGGGTGCACGCCACCACGGTGACCAACCTCCCTGACGGGACCTTTGACCTGGCCCAGCTGGAGACCAAGATTCGCCACGGTTACCCGGACCCCCACTACCCCCGCTCACGGCTCGTCTGCCTGGAGAACACACACAACATACAGGGGGGCCGTGTTCTCCCCCTGTCCTTCATGCAAGAGGTGCTGTATAAAGCACCGGTGTGTGTGTGTGTGTGTGTGTGTGTGTGTTTGTAATGCTTTATTTTTTATTTTAACCCAATCAAAACCGGGAAAACATCTGGTTCAGTTTAGATTTGAGATCTGTCAAGAATAGCAAAAGTAGCAGATCGACATATGCTACTTTTGATGCTTTTGTGTGACACTGTCGTATGACCATGTAGGCCGTTCATTTCTGGAAAAACTAAAAAAGGTTTCGACACGACAGTGACGATATAAAGCAAAATTGTTTTTTCAGAAAACTGTTAGGATTTAGAAGACATTTTTTTAATCGGCATAAACACTATTGTACGACGTAGTGCATTCCTCTCCTCATTTATGAAGTTTTTACAAGGTGTGTGTGTGTGTGTGTGTGTGTGCCCTACAGGTGCGTGCCATTGCAGACACATATGGTCTGGCGGTTCACATGGACGGAGCCAGGGTGATGAACGCTGCTGTGGCGCTGGGAGTGTCCCCGTCCACCATCCTGCAGCACACACACACCGTTAGTGTGTGTCTGTCCAAGGTAAGACTGGTACATGACCGTGTGCAGTGTACAAATGTAACCAAATGGACCCCACTTTCAGAACCACTGCCAGCCAAACGGTACATTAACCACTCTTAACTTGGCATCCATGTTTTTGCCATGTCATCTTAAAAGCAAGGATAAAAATATCATCTTCACCAGCCATAACAATGAATGACCAGACATTTCACCCAGCAGTAATGAGTAACACAAGTTCTTGAGCTTAGTCGAGTTACCCTGGGTAAACATAGTACCTTTCCTTTCCTTTTACATAATGTGCGTGACGACAGGGTTTGGGAGCCCCTGTGGGAACCATGCTGGGCGGTCCACGGGACTTCATATCCCGGGCGGTGCGCTGTCGCAAGGCCCTAGGTGGGGGTATGCGCCAAGCCGGGATACTGGCAGCAGCTGGCAAGCTGGCCCTGGGAGAGATGGTGGAGCGGATGGTGGAAGACCACCGGAGTGCAAAGACCTTCGCTCAAGGTGAGTAGAGTCAGTATATCTGTCTCAATTATAGGTTTACAAATAACAAAAATTACCCATTAAGACCTGAGGCCGATTGGATTCTACCAATGCAAACTTTTTCAAAAATAGCAGATGTACAAGCTCGCAGCATGGCATGAAGTGACACTGTGGGCTTGTGTACTGTATCTGCTATTTTAGTGAATAGCCAATGCAAAAACCAAAAACGCTTTCCCGGTTTTAATGGGCTAAATAAGTAAAAGTAGCAATACCACAATGTGGAAATACACAGGTGGAATACTCAGGTGGAAAATGTTAGGTGTAAAAGTCCTGTATTCAGAATAGACTTGAGTAAAATTACTAAAGTATGGGCATCAAAATATACGGTAGGTGAGGAGGCCAGTCTGTGACGTCAGTCATCTATGACCTCAGTACTGTCAGACGTATCCCCATTTGGGCAAAGTTTCTCAAGCAACTATTGTCTTCCAGTGTAATATTTGTTTATGTCCTACCATTTTGACAGCAATTGTTTTATTTAGTTTTAGTCAGTCTTTTGAATAAAATGTAATTGTTGACTAGTAAATACATAAGATTCGGCTACCCAAAAATAGCAGATCTACAAGCTCACAACGCGTCACGCTATGGCGCGTTGTGAGTTTATAGATCGGCTATTTTCAGAGAGTGACACCTGCACACAACTACTGGACAACCACTAGTCCCTTCCTAACCTTTTTTTTTTTACATCATATGCAGTTTTCACAGAAAGAGAATACGACTCTTCGTTTTTTACATTTTCTCCCACAACTCCTTTCCCAGTCCTCCCCACCCACCCACCATCTTTCCCCACGAGGCCAGACATACAAACACAGGTATAAAAAACTATAATTTGAGTACAAAGCAATACAAACAACATACAGTATATACAGGTATAAAACCAATAGGTAGATAAGATACTAAGACACAAAGAAAGGGTCACCATCACATGGTTATGGTTAATAAACAACTTCAATGGGGGGTAAGATTAACAATAATACAAACAGGTAAATAAAAATAAAACAAAGTAATATTAAATAAAAATAATTATATATATATATATATATATATATATATATATATAAAAACTATATATATATACATATAAAGAGATAAAGCGCTTAATTGGCTCATTTCTCGACTCTCATGTGTAATGATTTCCGACATATTATGCTATATATATTGCACCAAGTAGAGATCCGCACACCAACACCATGTGTCTTCAGTCAGGTGAAAGTGATTCTAAACTGCTTACATACGATATTAAAGGTTGCCAATGGTTGTAAAATTTGTCAGAGGACCCTCGAATCGTGAATTTGATCTTTTCAAGTTTCAGAAAGGACATTACATCAATCAACCATGATTTAGCCGAGGGAGGGGACTCAGCCTTCCACTGTAAAAGTATCCTCCTGCGGGCGATTAATGAGGCGAAGGCAATAACATTAAGCTTTCTGGGTAAAACTACATCCTCCTCCGGGATTCCAAAAATTGCAATTTGGGGGCAAGGCAAAATGGTTGTCTCCAGCACTTCAGAAATTATGTCAAAGAAAGATTTCCAGAATGGTATCAATTTGGGGCAAGACCAGAACATGTGGGACAGATTCCCTGGTGATTGTGAACATCTATCGCAACTATCCGTCATGCCCGGATATATTTTAGATAACCTTGCTTTACTGTAATGAGTTCTGTGGGGAACTTTAAACTGAATGAGGCTAAGCCTAGCACAGGAAGAGGAAGAATTAACCCTCTCCGTTGCCTGCTCCCACCACTCATCTGAAAATGCGATCTCCAATTCGGCCTCCCAGCCTGCCCTGATCTTATTCAAACCCGGGTCTCTGCGGGGTATTCCTAACCTTTTAGTCTAGTTTTTATTTGATAAAATTGTCACCATAGCTCAGTTTGTATTGCGTTTTTGACAATAAAAAAAGGTAGTCTGGCCCAGGCGGTGGCGTAACCGTCTGGGCACCCGACTGGTAATCCAGTCGCAGTGTTCCGCGGGTTCGACTCCCGAGCCCGACACGGCCTTTACTGCATGTCATCCCCCCATATCTCTCCTGTTTCCTGTCAGCCTACTGTCTGTCCCTTCAAAAAACCAATAAAAGGCGTAAGCCGCAATAAAAATATATCTTAAAAAAGGTAGTAGATTTTTTTCATCATAGTTTTAGTCGACGAAATTAACACTGTGTCCTTCTATATACTCCCCCCTGTCCCAGCCCTGTTGGACTGTGAGACCGGGCTGTACACGGTAGACATGGCTACCGTGGAAACCAACATCCTGCGCTTCCGCCTCCGCGACCCCAATTTCAGCCCCTCAGACTTCTGTGCCCGGATGGCCGCTGTCGGCGAAGGAGAGGAGGCCGCGCTGGGGCAGGGGGTGCGGGTTCTCATGTTCCCCCACGTCGGAGGCTCTGTCCGGGCCGTGTGGCACGTTGGGATATCCACGGAGGACACCCAGCTGGCCATTCAGAAACTGTACTTTGTGTCCAGACAGTATTTCAAGGAAAACCCCAGGGCCCACTGAGGCCCGGGGCCCACTGAGTAGATCAGTGGTTCTAGAATGTTTTTATTTCAGAGAACCCAGTTTGGTATGCAATTATTAGGCTATGGACCACCATAACTTCTGTACAAATGCACCCTCTAACAGTCCAATAAGGATCGATTTTAAAAAGAGGAGAGATAGGAGCACTCACAAAATAATGTAGGAGAGGGCAAGTATGACTTTCCCTGATGAAGACCAGTTGCTGGTCGAAACATTTCGTCTTTTAAAAGGTTTTTTAGACATGATTAAAGTACCTTGATTCTACACTGTCACCTTTTCAAGTTTTGGTTCCTGTTGATCCTAGATGCATCAATCTACGCTTTTAACTCTTAACATTTATCTCCATTGAGCACCTGGTTGATCTCTCGCTCTCTCTGCAAGGAACAATTTGACTCCTCCTAACTGTCACTGATTTAGGTGGGGACCCCATGGGACCCCTGGGGGTCCCTGCCCAGACCCCACTTATGGAACCAATACTGTAGAATAGATTTAGCTATAATTCAACCTCAGATCCATAGAGGCTGAGTTTGCAGGTTCCAAAAATCCCTACAGAGTTAGGAAGATCTGTGATCTGCTGCTGTGCCAAACATGTTTGTACCACGCTTCAAAAACACTTGAAGCTACCCACATTAATGTTACTGAGTCAGTTGCACTGTCTAATTGCAAATTTCATTGATTTGCCTGCCTTTCGCTTTTTTTATTGTGTTATTCTCATCTTATTTTTAATGCTGCTATATTTTAATTGTTTTAATTTGATATATACATTTATTTGTGTGGTCTATGATCTTAATTGTGTCTGCATGTATTGCATTTTCAGAGGTTTTAAATAAAATGATGCTGATGAAGCTAACAGTACTTTGATCTAGAATTATTTTCATAGCTAGAGACGTTTTAAAGCGATTAAATTGTATGACTGAGCTTTTTAATTTCAGGTGTGGCTGCGTTGTTTTATTTATAGCCACTAGATGGCACTATTGCAGTAGTGTTTCCAAACGTTTTTGCTAAGGCACCACTATGAAAACAAGTATTTCCGATGCACTGTCTGTCATGCACACCTTTGGCATTGGCTTTACATAATTAATGATTACTTACAAAGCTATGAAAATCATTATGAAGTAGACTAATTCAGGAACTATTCCAAGACACAACTTCTCACTCAACGGCACAGTTTGAGAATTTAAATGAGTGGAGAATCATGCACTTCAGGTGCAGGCTTGAAGGAATATAGCCGAAGGAATATCTATTTATCCGTAAACATCTTGAAATGAACTATTATTCGGTATTCCTGTAACTGTTGCAAATGTATGGCCATCCTCAAACTAACGTTTTAAAAAAAATAATGTGGCAGCGGTGGGATTCGAACCCACGCCATCGAAATGACTGGAGCCTAAATCCAGCGCCTTAGACCACTCGGCCACGCTACCATACAGGCTAAATAGAAGCACAATAAAATAGAAAAAGTAAAGACCTACATCACAAAAGTTAATTTGACGATGGAGGCTTACAACTTTAGCGACTTAATTATTATCGTTGTAATTATTCATTCCACCTCTTGTATCAAACACTGACTGACAGACTAGGCTTAGTTGTAATAATTAATTCCATCTGTTAAATCCACTATAGATTTGTAATTTATTCATAATTCATTCATTCAGTGAGGAAATCACTTACATTTCCACAAAAACACCGGCTGCGTGAGAGCACGTCCATACCGTCGTGTAGGCTATAGGCTATAGTTTTGCTATGATAGTAGCCTAGTAGGCCTAGTATATATCATGGAGAGACTGAATGAAGGACTGCACTGGAAAGTGTATTTGGATGGCTGGTGCAAGGAGAAGTCACCACGCTAAATATCATAACTGAAGTTGTGGACATTGAAGTGATGCACATCAGCGTCGAAGAGGAACAGGCACTGTCAGATCAGTTACGCAACTTTTGGGAAATCGAATCCCTTGGAATCCACATGAAAGAAATGCATTCTGAGAAGGAAGACATGGCAGTGTATCCCATGCCGTGCATGCCTATATTCCCACTATAGGCTGAGGAAGAAATGCCACTTGACAGTTTTCAAATCAGCCTTATGGTGGCGCTACAACAGGCCAAGTTGCGTCTCACACACACACACACACACACACACACACACACACACACACACACACACACACACACACACGTTTAAATTACTCCTAAACATTTTGCCAAACATCACACACTCTCCTATCCTCCTGGTGGAGACCTGTGCCCAACCCTCATGGTTGTATTTACAAGACACCATTTTACATGTAATTATATTCATAATAATTGAATTACAGCAAAGTGACTCTGGTGAGTGAGGTCCGTCTGTCGTTTTGGCGTGTTGTGTTTTGATTGATTGATTGATTGATTGATTTATTAACTGTTTGCAGAATTACAGTACATTTCAAGTAGCCTACAACTCGATACAACTGTTAACTGTGAGTGGATGACACCATAAAGCATGACACTTGTTTACAATAGGGCCCACCATTTTCAATAGGCCTACATCAAAACAACAAATTGTTTTGATGAACAAAAACAACAACTATAGTCAAAACAGGAAATCAAATCATCATAGGGGAGGTAAAAAGGGAAAATAAACATACAGTGAGGGGAAAAAGGGGTGGGTGGGGGATTCAGATTTTACGGGGGGCAGTTTCGAATTGCAGCCGTCCGTAGGTGCCAAAGCGGTTTTGAAGGAGTCAAGGGATTTGCATGTCTTAATGACTGTTGGTAGGGCGTTCCACATTTTGGTGGCATAGGAGCGAAATTAATTTAGTCCCTTGTTTGTGCCGAATCTGGGTTGCACATGGTTTGTTGAACTCCCTCTAGTGTTGTGGGTGTGGACTTCGTTGACATTAAGGAAGTATTTAGACAGGTACATGGGTATCTTGGTGGTGTATCGAATCTTGTGGACCAGACCCATTGCAAGATGCTGTACTTGTATAGAACACATACAGTATGCTGCATAGACACGTCACCATGGGAACATCGCAGACCGCTGTTTGCTTAACGATTTTGACAGCTACGGCGATTGTGTCACAGATAAGAAAACAAATCAAATAAAGCGTGGGAGAGATATAAGATGTATAGTGTACATAAAAGTGTAAATGTTTTGGCATCAATATAATCCTTAGAGTACCAAAATAAAAGTAGACATTATGAATCTCTCAGTAATCAATCTCTCTGAGATGTAGGCTAGTGGTGTATAAAAATGGAAATACTTAACTTAAGTAAGAATACCTCATGAGGCACAGTGGCGCCTGCTGTCGGTAGCGCTGTCGCCTTACAACTTGAAGGTTCTGGATTCGATTCCCACTGGGGACACTGTGGGCGTGTTCTCTCCTCTGCATCATCAGTGCCCATACCCTATAGGGCAGGGGTGCCACACATTACTGAACAGAAACTGCAGATATTGTGCTGATATTGTAATAGCTCTCAGGTGATCAACACCTGAAACATAAGAACAAAAGCCATACATTACTGAACAGAAACTGCAGATATTTTGCATATTAGCAGATGTAAACAGGTAGACAAGTAATGTCTTTACTTCAAATTGAAATGTTTTACTTTCAAATGTTTTTTTGGGGATCCTTATTGCATTGTTTATTAATTACAGTAGAATATATATATATATATATATATATATATATATATATTCTAGCAGTGACTGACTGAGACATCGAGCGTGCATCCGCAACTGGTTGTGGCCCCCATCAAGTGACCTTTGGACCAATGCGGCCCTCGCCCCAAGTTCAGTTCGACACCCCTGCTATAGGGGTGAGGTCAGTCCGTTGCTCTCCCCAGGTTGACAGAGGGAGCGTAGCGCCCAGGATTACATTTAGACAATTGACACTGGGGGTTTTCAATAAAATTGGTTATCAAAAAATACAGTACCTAAGTAAAATGTACTTAGTTATGCCCATACTCTCAGTCACTGGTCTCATATTTGGGAGGGTATAAGGCCTGCCAGTATCAGTTCCAGTGTCGCTCACCAAAACTAGATGTCAAGTGTCGTGAGCTTGTTGTACTGTAGGTGCTAGTTTCTGTTCACCAAATGTAAGTATGAATCAGCCATAATAAGTGCCTCTGCAGTATGCTATGCTATCTGGGACCCAGCCCAACTGCACGATAGCCTATGATACCTCCACTTCACACAGTTCATTTGGAATGAGGACTGTTCAATGAATGTCTGTGCATCTTAAACCCCTTAGTCTTAGTCAAATGGATCAGAGTGGCAACTGTACTTGGATTATACTGAAAGTATACTTATACTGCAATGTAGAAATACTCCGTTACACGTAAAAGTTCGAAATTCAACATGAGTATAGGTAGAAAAATATTGGCATCAATTAGTATCAAAAGTAAAACTACTCATGCAGAACGTCCCATATTTCAAGTTTTCAAATGTATCGAAATCTTTTGAAAATAGACTTACAAGCTCACAATGTGTCGCAATGTGACACATTGTGAGCTTGTAGATCGGCTATTTTCGAATGGCCAAAATGTACATATAGGGCTGATAATCCAAATCTGTAAAGTAACTAGTTTTAAAGTTTTCAAATAAATGTAGTGGAGTAAAAGTACAATATTTGGATCTATCAGATGTAGTGGAGAAGAAGTACAAGTATTGGAGATTAGATGTAGTACAAGTACCTCAAAAAAATTACTTAAGTATAGTACTTACGTAAATGTACTTACCGGTAGTTACATAACACCACTGATGAGGGCCTTTTACACAACTCACTGGTTAGGTTGGCAAAACACAACAATGGCAACAAACTTGATCTACAACATAGTTGATGAGTCATGTCATGGTCTGCATTAATGCACAATTCATGTTGCCAGGTCCACTTATAAGCGACTTTGGGGCGTTTTGTTTCTAAAGTGCTGTTGCTGTATTTGCGCTTTGGTGGTTTTCAAACATTTTCATGCCAAGGAAACCTCTAATTACCCTATTGTGCTCAATATAAGACTGTTTTTTTCCAATGGAAATATCCTAAAAAACGAGTCGTATCGTATGGTATTATAATCGGGAAATATTTGACATTCAAATGTTCTTTTTCCACAAATGAGTCTTGAAAAATGGGGATCGTCTTATAATCAGTCGTCTTATATTCGGCACAATATGGTAATATTGTATTTGATGACGGACCCACCCACCATTTAGTGCCAGGGACCCCAAAAGACTTGTGTCGATGAAAAATGTGAAAAAATATTCCAAATATTATAATATAAAATGTTTTAAATAGCTGATCTACTCACAGTGTGATGCATCGCATCATGTTGTGAACTTGTAGATCACATATTTTCAACTAGTCGATACCATGCAGACTTTTTTCAGGCTTCTTTCGGGCTTGCTGTCGTAACTGCTTGTTTATCTCGCAACTGGCAACGCCGGTCATCATCACTGCTGCACAGTAAAAAGCAGAGCAAGGTGACAGAAGGACGTGGTGAGAAGTGGAAGAAGACACAAGAAGGAGACAGTTTAAAATAAACTGACCAGAGGGCAACTGGACCAATCAGACGCAGTGTGAGAGTGCGAGCTTAATTGTTCGCTCACTCAGGTGAGTCGACGGTCAACTGTGTAGCCAGGGCTATTTTGTCCATTCCTAGACTTTTTAGAATACCTCAAAAGGTTGGTTGGTGACAGGTGCGTAGGACAGTGCATACATAAAAAGGGATCTCTGAATGACAAAGAAGAGCACCCGCACACTGTCAGGAAGTTGCAAAGAATCGTTGCTCTTTATAAAGTGCAAGTGTGCAACATTTCTTTTGCAAGTCGTCTTTGTCATTAAGAGATCCCCTTTGAGTCCCTGCTTAGACTGAAACAAAGTTCTACTGTTTCGGGGGCATTCTATAATAAATAAATAAGTTAATCTCTGTTTTAAAATCTATCTTATCGATCTTATCGATCTTATCTATAATTGCAAGGAGAACAGATAGCCTGTGTGTGTGTGTGTGTGTGTGTGTGTGTGTGTGTGTGTGTGTGTGTGTGTGTGTGTGTGTCTTATCGCCAATTTCACTGGAGGGAAATAGGAATGCCCAAAACACTTTCCAGGAAGTCACGTTGGTTTTATGTCATGTTGTAGATATGGAGAGCTGCAGCAGCCTGCTGTCCGAGGAGCAGTTCCAGTGCTCCATCTGCCTGGACGTGTTCACGGAGCCCGTGTCCATCGCCTGCGGACACAACTTCTGCAAGGCCTGCCTCGGAGGATACTGGGACAACTCTGACAGCTGCCAGTGCCCGCTCTGCAAGCAGGTGTTCGTTCACCCAGTGTTCATTTCGTCGACCGTCCAAAACTGTGACGAAAAGAGTTCGTCGACTACAGTGCCTTTCTTTCACAGACGAAAACAAAATGATAACTAAATAAAAACTAGACTAAAATGTCAGGGAGGGACTAGTGGAGAAGAGATCCAGTAGAACTAAAAGACAAGTCATTTTATGTTTGGTTGTGATCGGGTCTACAAGCTTGTAGATCGGCTATCTTCAGCATGCAAGGCCCGCCACAAAACTGTAGATTTATTTAGCCCGGCTAAAACTAAAACCTTTTCAGATGACAAAAATATAACTGAAACTAAATGAAAATGTATTCAAAAGACTGACTAAAACTAAATCAAATTTCTACTGTCATAAATAACGCAGGTGTTCACCAGGAGGCCTGAGCTGAAGACCAACACCACCATCAGGGAACTCTCAGACCAGTTCAAAGGGATGAGGGACGGAAAGTGCGGCGGCGACGACCCTTCCTGCGACATCTGCACCTGGAGGAGGCTCAGCGCCGCCAAGTTCTGCCTGCAGTGCCTGACGTACTTCTGCGACGTCCACCTGGAGCCGCACCGCAGGTAGGGATGGGACGATATAATCAACGTCGCCGTTATTTATTGTTCACCATGGTAAAAAAATGCTCACAATAATTGTATAGCAGAGATTTAATTTATCATGAAACAGTCCTCCGCCATGATCAATTCAGCTGCATATCCGGTGCCACTTAAAACCCTCTAGAATTGGTAAAACGGACCTGAAAATTATGTACTTGATGTCTGGATGTCTTTTTTTCCCTCTATACCAAATCTCTTTGCCAAAAATAGATCTACAAGCTCACAACACATTGCAACACGACTCATTGTGAGCTTGTAGGTCTGCTATTTTTGGCAAACGTTCTTCCCCAGAATAGGGGCAGAATCCTGGGGTTCAAGTGGCTAACAAAAGTGACAGTTTTAAGCATATTCTGATTATCGCAATCATTTGGTTACAATAATCATGACATGAAATGTTCATATGGTCCCATATCCCTCACCGCAGGGTGGCCGGCCTGAAGAGGCATGCGCTGATCGACCCCGCCGAGAAGCTGGAGGACCGGATGTGCCCGGAGCACCGCATCCTCGTGGACTGGTTCTGCAGGACCGACCAGAAGTGCGTGTGCCACCTGTGCCTCGAGAAGGACCACGACACGCACAACGCCATCCTGCTGGAGATGGAGTGTGGGGAGAGGCAGGCCCAGCTCCGAAGGATTCACTTCAAGGTGCAGCAGATGATGCAGGAGCACAAGCAGAAGGTCCAGGACATCAAGTACTCGGTGGAGCTCTGCAGGAAGGACACGGAGAGAGACATCACGGACACCATACAGGTCTTCAACGCCCTCGTCGCCACCGCGGAGAGGAGCCGGTCGGAGCTCCTGTGGGTGATCAAGAAGAAGCAGAAAGCGGTGGAGCGGAGAGCGGAGGGCCTCATCAAGGGGCTGCAGCTGGAGATCAAAGCCCTGCAGCAGAGAAGCGACGAACTGGCGGAGCTCTCGCAGAACGATGACCCTTTCCGCGTCCTGCGGAACTCGCGGTCCCTCTACGACCTCCCGCACGTCAACGACTTGCCCGATGTCGGCGCCCGGAGCAACCTGTGCGCGGACGAGGAGAACATCCGGAAGTCCCTGAGGAGCGCCGTGGGCGAGCTGGAGCTGACTGCGAGGAGGGAGCTCTCCGATCTGGAAGACAGGCTCAACAAGGAGATGGAGAAATTCCCCGACCAGAAGCTGAGGTCGGTGCAGCAGTTCGCCGTGGATGTGACCCTCGACCCCGACACGGCGCACCGCTCGCTCACCCTCTCCGACAACCGCAAGGAGGCGAGAGAGGGGAAGTGGCTGAAGAAGCCTTTCAACCAGAAACGGTTCACCGGCTTTCTGGGCGCGTCCGTCGTCGCGGCGGAGGGCTGCTCCTCTGGGAAGTTTTACTACGAGGTGCAGGTGGAGAAGAAGAAGAAATGGGCTCTAGGGGTGGTCAGGGAGTCCATAGACAGGAGAAAGTCGTTCCCCATATCACCCGAACACGGCTACTGGACAATAGAGCTGGGTGACAGCTATAAGGCCAGCACGGACCCTCCCGTGCTGCTCTTCCCACGTAAGCTCCGGAAGGTGGGCGTGTTTGTGGACTACGAGGGAGGACAGGTGTCATTCTATGACGTCGACTCCAAGTCCCACATCTACTCCTTCACTGGCTACACCTTCACTGGAACCCTCTACCCATACTTCTACTGTGGGGTGGACGACAGTGCTCCGCTGGTCATAACCCCGGTCAGATATGGGGACTAAAGGCAGTGACTAGGCGGCATGATTGTCTAGAGTGGACCAGTGGCTTTTAGCTCAAGACCTAAAAGAGAAATTAGACGTTTGCAATAGTATACAGTCTCTATGCTTGCACACTGACACACCCATGGTTTTGGGCACACCCATATCTCTACTACACCCATTATGAATATTATTAGCTGCCGCTGCAATGCTTGGCAAGCTAGGCAAGGCAAGTTTATTTGAACAGCTCATTTCAACACAGTAATTCAAAGTTAAACACTTCCTACAAAACACTATATCGACACCATCGGGCAGAAACATCATCTCCATGTTTTAACTTTTTGTGTTGTTTTGTATAAATGAATGCCCTACTACAGTACTTGATCATACAGTACCATCAATATCATACTACAGCGGCCTACTATTACTACGACATATTTCCAGCATACTTGAACTGGAAAACAAACATGCAAGCTCATGAGGTTTCTTATCAAATGTCTTATCATTTTGTAAAGTTTTTAATATTAAAGAATTTGACAAGTTATTGTTGTGACTAGGTGTCACCAGACTCATACTACATAGTGTAATTATTTTATTCTGTGTGTTTCCAAGTAGAAAATGGTTTATAGTGTACATGTCTTTCTCCACCTGAGGGCGCTGAAAACGCCAGAACAAACTACCAGATGTTGCAACATAAAGAGGATATTTCACTTTCAAACACTCATTCAGTGCTACCTGGTGAACACCAGTTTTGGCCCTCGTTGCCACCGAAGCCCATTAGAATAAAAAGAAAGACAATTAAATTCTACTGTGCATGTAGTTACCTGCACACCGGATTAGAGCAATTTTCAAAAAATGAAAAAAGAAAAGAAAAAAAAGGGGGAGGCGTCATAAGGCGTCCTGTGGCACTGAGTCAGTTTTAAACGTCTCCTCAGGCTTTTGTGTTTAACCCCAGACAGTTTTTAAGTTGCTTGATTTAGCAAAATAAAATCTCACGACTGAAAAATGTCAAGTCCTAATGTGCGATTTGTGAAACAGTGTTGATAGGAGCCCCCCACACTAGTGAAACAGTGTGATGATAGGAGCCTCCCACTCCCACAGACACTAGTGAAACAGTGTGATGATAGGAGCCTCCCACTCCCACAGACACTAGTGAAACAGTGTGATGATAGGAGCCTCCCACTCCCACAGACACTAGTGAAACAGTGTGATGATAGGAGCCTCCCACTCCCACAGACACTAGTGAAACAGTGTGATGATAGGAGCCTCCCACTCCCACAGACACTAGTGAAACAGTGTGATGATAGGAGCCTCCCACTCCCACAGACACTAGTGAAACAGTGTGATGATAGGAGCCTCCCACTCCCACAGACACTAGTGAAACAGTGTGATGATAGGAGCCTCCCACTCCCACAGACACTAGTGAAACAGTGTGATGATAGGAGCCTCCCACTCCCACAGACACTAGTGAAACAGTGTGATGATAGGAGCCTCCCACTCCCACACACTAGTGAAACAGTATGATAGGAGTCCCCCACGCTAGTGTCGTTTCCTAAACAATTAACACAATATGTAAAATGATATTTTAGTAATATTATTCCTGCTGTTCTACATATTTTGATTTGATTTATTTAGAAAAGCAATCATAATACAGCATTATAATCAGCGATCCAAGGATTACACAGTAAAGTCCAAAGACTTATTTCCACTGGGGTCCTCTCACACTGAACAGAACAATACTTTAAAATACATCACAAATACATAACAGTACATATACATTACATGCACAACACAACAAGTACGTCCCTATCCATCCCTCTAAGATGACCCTTTATAGGGGAACCTTTTCCAGTAGCCATTTTTTTGTCTTCTGTTTAAATGTCCTCAAATTGGAGGTCAGTTTAACACTAGATTCCAGGCTATTCCACTGTGTGGCTCCTATATAAATGAATGAGCCTTTGCCCACTTTACTTTTAAAAGCAGGGAGCACCACATCTGCAATACTGGCTCTGGTGAAATGGTTGTGTACCTCGTTTACCTGCCTGAAACATGTTCTTAAAACTTCTGGGACCTCTCCGTATTTAATTTTATGGACCATGTTTAGTCTAGCCATTGTAACCTTTGATTCAACCGGGAGCCAGTTCAGCTCTCTGAACTGGTTCCTTCCTATATGGGTTCTGGGTTCCATCCCTAGTATAACCCTGATCAGTCTATTTTGAGCTGACTGTAGCTTTGTTTTAAAAGACTTAATCAAGCCCTCAAACCACAATGTACACGCAAAATCAAAGTGGCACAGGATAAGGGAGTTTGCTACCACTAATTTTGTCTCCCTATCCATGTATCTTGCTGTTCGAGCTAGAAACTTAGTCAGTCCGGAGACCTTACATACTGTGAAACAGCTGGTGAAGAAATCACAAATTGAGGCTTTGCTTTTATGAAATATAATATCCGAGACCATTAGGGTTTTATGGAAAATGTTACTGAACATATATTGCTAGTTTGACCACTTCAAAATAGCCTATTTTCGCTGCACAACATGCTTGTTGTTGTGCTGGTTTCTATTGCACAATATACTTTCATAGAATAAATGCTGGCTTCCATGGAATCCAACTGACTGAAATCAGTCATGGCGACTGAGAACTTTAATTCATATGTAACTTCAGACTCAGACACATTTAACTGACAAGCGCCCTTGGTAAGGAAAGGAAAGGTACTATGTTTACCCAGGGTAACTGGACTAAGCTCAAGAACTTGTTTACAGCCAGGCCCTGCTCATAGAACATTTCATGGTAGGGGTTCAATGTTCAAAAGTGCACTTCAGCGGTGGTAATTTTAACGTGCCGGTCCGGGGATACGAACTAGCGACCTTCCGATATCAAGACCGCAAACCGTTCGGCACCGCTGCCCCTGGTTCTGATTACTATAATAGTGGCCTTCTAATGCTCTTTCAATTACTCTTTTAATTTCCAATGTGTTTGTATAGGAAGGGGGTGTGTCTGATAAATATCAAATATCAAAATAGTGAATGTCTGAGGTGAAACACAAAAGCCAAACAAACATGTTTGAAAGTTACCGGTAAATATCCAGTGGTGTAACTTAAAGTAATGAAGTAGCCTACATTTACTCAAGACATTTGAGGATTTATTTTACTTTAGGCTACTTGAACATTTCCAATTTTGAATACTTTTACTTCTACTCCACTACATCTCAGAGACAAATGTTCTACTTTCACTACAATTATTTGAAAACTTTAGTTACATTTTGGCCATTTGAAAATAGACAATCTACAAGCTCACAATAGGCCTACGTTGAGATGTGACGCATTGTGAGCTTGTAGCTATTTTCAAACGATTTCATGAATTTTAGAACTTTGAGAACTTGAGAAATTTGAGACATTCTGCACAATAACTACCTTCTACTGTTGGTACTTTTTTAAGTACATTTTGATAACGATACTTTTGTACTTTTACTCATAGTATTTGCAGTATTGATACTTTTACTTAAGTAACACATTTGAGTATTTTTCCACCACTGCTACTGAGCAATTAACATCTGACATGCACACTGGGTAGTGGGTACTCTTTGACACTTAGTCAGTGGAATGTGTCATACAGTAGTTAGTAGATCAGTGTCATTTCACAAGACATTCAGTAATTTGGTCTTGTGGTCAAAATAGGAACATTATAGGCATAATGGTGTGTGAATGTATATGATGTGTGCATTTGGTTCCATTTGTATACTCTTTTTCGCCTTTACATATTCCTCATAGACACTCAACCCTGTGGGAACAAATGGAAGTACTAGGGTGGCATTTTAGGCCCGTGGGGCGATTGATTTAATGCAACCGTTAAAACAATACAGCAATCAAACACAGTTTAGCCGTCTGAAGCATGACATCACGGTTTGGAAGTCACGTTTGCATAGCTTTTTTCCCCCGTCAGGACCCGACAACTTACTTTGTTGTCATCTCATATCTGAACCATCCTCAGTACAGACGTCTGCACTGCAAAGATCGGAAGTCATTAAAATGCAGCCAGTGAGGAGCTCTTTTCTGTTATCCCGTGTTTCTCAAAGTGGGGTCCAGTGACCCCGCGGGGGTCCTTGGGGGGGAGAGTTACCAGCTAAATTATTGATGGGAACCAAATGGACCTACAGTATGACGGTCATTTGGTTCCTATCAATAATTTAGCTGGGGATTTGTAGTGTGTACCAAAATGTTGGTACAGAAAGTACATCAGGGGGTACGTAAGAGTATTTTGTTTGCACATTATTTGTGAATATTGACATCATATAACTGGACTCACTGAAATATGAATAGCCACGGTTTAATAATAAATCTGCCCTGGAGTCACTGATATAACCGAAACCCTTTCACTCAATTTCTTATTGCAACTGAAGGTCGCAGATAACTATGAAACCTTGTGTTTTTGCCTTTTGTCATCAATATTAAGGGCAGTCCATACTGTCTCCGTCCATCGAACTTTTCGTCGGAAAGCTTCGGTACAACTACAACATGACGTCACTCTCAACTTCTGAAACGCATTCCTCCGAACTTTTGTTCTGAAAGCTGCACTCCCATATGTTGTGACTCGCCGAACTCTACTTCGGAGAAAAAATGTAAGTCTGATCTTTCCGACGAAAAGTTTGGTGGTCGGCGACAGTATGGACTGCCCTTTAGTATATGGATATATGTCAGAACCTGTTCTGAGTTCTGACATTCCATATGTTGATACTTTCCCATCCATCCTTCTTCGATGTCTCCCTTTTGATTGATACCTGTCCATTTAAACTCTAGAAGACGGGCCTGCCCCAAAGTAATTTGTGCAGCCGCGCCTGGCAGCTGGCGAAAACTAGAGTTCTCAAGAGGCCCGAAAATTAAGGCCCAGCCCTACCTGGGCCCTCATCAAACCCTGTACACTCAAGACACTGCCTCCGCTGCCACCCTTAGATCTCCATATATGGAGCTGACCTGTTCTGACATTCCAGCACCCTGTACACTAGACACACTCCATATATGACCTCGCCCTTTAGGTCGCTTCTCGCCCTCAGGCGTCTTACTGGTTTATATAACTAATAACTATATACAGTATACTTCATATAGGTGGGTTATCATTCATTCATAGAAACATTATGCAGGTATGGCTATCATTCATTCATGGTATCATTATGCTAGCTCAGTGGTTCTCAATCTCAACCAGTGGTCTGGGCGTTCCAGGTGGTTCTCAGCTAAATGATAGTAGATAATACTAGATGATGAGTATTGGTAACCAAATGGACCCTAATAGATCTTGAGTGTAAAATGGGTTTAGTGTTTTATTTTACGGTTTCAAGAGTTAAATTATTGTTAAATATCATTACATAATTTACAAGAAGTCTACACAGTTAAGATCATGTATAAGTATGGTACCAAACATCAGTACAGCATGGAATTGTGGCTAAATCTCATCAAATGGTGGTCCGTAGCTCAAATCCTCCTTATGATGATGAAATCAAAAAAGATTGATATGAAAAGGGTTGAAAACCACTGCTAGCTCATGGTTTTCTTCTTGCAGTTTTCTAGGCAAATTGTTGCACTTGTGTTAAAGTACTTGGAATCAGAAATCAGGGACAAGGGGATACTGGCGTCTAGGGTTGCAGTGTTGTAAAATAGCCAAGTACGTTTACTTACGAGTACTGTACTGTACTATTTTGAGGTACTTTCTTTTGAGTATTTTGAGTATTTCCATTTTTCAATAATTCTACTCCACAATACGTCTCAGTCATTATCACAGAACAGATTAACCACTTCAACCATATTATGCTTAGGCTATTTGTTCTACAAACTCACAACGCCTTGCGAGGAATCGTGAGTTTGTAGATCAGCTACTTATTTATTTTACCTCAATATTATTTAATTTAGCCAATGTTTGACCAGTTTTATAGTATAGTTTGTTGATTACTTGAAGCAGTAGTGTTCTAGGGTCATCGTTCTCTCCGGGTGGCAGCCAGTGACAGAGGGACGTCCAGGGATTAGAGGAGGATAACGAGAGACCGTGACAGTTTCCAAGTCCTCATGTCTTTGAGGGAAAAGAAGTGTGAGTTGGACGTTAACCCGCCGTTGGAAGTCTGCCTCATTAATCACACGGAGCAAAAGGAACCTGAGGGACCTGTCCTACATCTCAGGGATGGACGTGCACACACACACACACACCTTAGAATAAACCTATAAATCATGAATAAGCCCACGATACCTTTGTTAAATAAGGTCGGAGCATTATTCACCACTCCACTGTGCTTTAATGGGTCTTAACATGAGAGCGCTGACTGAGAGCAGCCGTGGGTGAAGTACTAAAAATGTTTGACTGGTCAGTAGGAGACCCTATATGCACACAGAATGATGCTGCATTCACATAACTCTTCCTAATTCCGGGCCCCTTCCCTACTTCCTTCACAGGTGCTATACCGATGATACGAATTAAGGCTCCATTTAGTGTAGTGGTTCTCAAACCTTTTAATTCCAAGGACCCCTATAACTCTGACAGTGTACATTAATGTACATGCTATTTGTACATGCTCACTGGTGTAGCAGTGTTTCTATTGACCCAGCATGCACAATATCAGCACCCTGACTCTGTTTGACCAGAATGGAACAGATCATTAGTGTCATCGGTAACACCTGTGAAGGAAGTAGGCAAGGGGGCCGGAAGTAGGGAGAGTTATTCTGTGTGCATAGAGCCTATAGTGTCTCCTACCGGAGACTTGGAGGGTCATCAAATTATTGGCTAAGGAATGTGACAAAAAACAAAAACATCTCCATGAATTCAAGGGTACATGGGTTGTGTGATGGATAGAAAATAAGTTATTCTAATTCTATAGGTGAACTACTCCTTTAAGTAAAAATAGTACATAGACATGACTTGAGTAAAAGTACAAAGCATTGGCATGAAAATGTACTTAAAGTACCAAAAGTAAAAGTACCCCCTCCCCCAAAAGGTTTCAAAATGTGTCTGAATCTTTTGAAAATAGCCAACCTACAAGCTCACATAGACGTGTTAGGAGCTTGTAGAATGGCTAATATTTGAATTTGAATAGCTTAAGTATGAAATAGGATTAAATTGGTTAATGTATGTTTTGTCATATAATAATCCACATAATGAAAAATAACTAGTAACAGTTTTCAATTATTTGTAGTGGAATAAAAAGCACAAATCTATGTAGGAATGAAGGAATGTAGTGGAGTAGAAAGTATTGAAAATGGACATAGGTGATAGGCCTACTCAAGCAAAGTAAAATTACCCCAACATTGTACTCAAGTACAGTCCTTGAGTAAATTGTCTGTCGGGCGGAATCCTCATTATGTACAAAACTGTACATACAAAAGTGTACTTTACAGGATAAAAAAAATAAGGCAAAAACAAGCTCAAAACATGTCGCTTGGCACCACATTTCGAAGCTTGTAGATCTGATGCTCTTGTGTGACACAGTAGTATGCCGTTATAATTTACACACACACAAAAAACACACGCAGACAGAAAAAGCTAAAATACGGAGATAAGAGGTTACTGCCCAACAGAAAACGAAAGTACTCTGTTCCTTTCCAGCACTGTTTGAGAGAACAGGAGCTGTTGACTCCCATTATGTATGTTTGCAGCCATGTAACTATGTAACCTAGGCTGTGTACATAAACAAGACTGAATCATGTGAATTATGTGATGGTAGGCAGGTCTGTTTAGGACCAACCAGCCTGTCGGGGCGTACAGTAGCGATGTGTGGCATTCAGCGTGCTAGCTTGGCAGCCGGGATAGGTATAAGCTTTGTATAAGCTTTGTGTTAAACAGTCTTAATGGAGCGGGACGAACGATCCGCTCATCTTATTTACGACTTAAACCCTTTATACTTCGTTGATAGGGTCCCCCCCCCCCCCCTAGGAGATCACTAATTTTTCCATTCTACACCAGCTAAAATTGTGAAAAAATGTGTGAAAAAAGCAGATCTACAAGCACACAAGTTGCTGTGAGCTGTGTAGATCAGATATTTTCAAAATATTTGTATATATATATTTTTTTCTTTTTCTTGTATATTCTTTCGTATATCATTTGAAAGTATGGACAATGTTTGACCAGTTTTTATAGTAGTTTGTTGATTACTTTTGATGCAGTAATGGTCATTTCTCTAATTCTTATTAAAAAGGTCTTAAAAGTTCAGAAATTGACACTTTACCATCATCATGGTGACCCCTCAAAAACACCCACTGGGAGTCCCGACCCACAGGCCACAGGTTCGAGAACCGCTGCTGTACAGAGTATCTTTGCTGAAAATAGCCGATTTACAAGGACGAGCTTTGTAGATGTGCGATTTCCGCTGAACGTTCGCTAAATGTGACCTGCACAGAATAGGTTTGATGCAGTCGAGGTCAAAGCTTGGGTCGTGACTGCCCAGCTGACGAGATGAAACAAGGCGTATCGTCGTATTAAACAAGTTGACAATCTGCTCAGATTTTGGGTCCGGTAGCCGCTTCCTTCTCCAGAAAGAAATCAGGGAAAGTAAAATAAATGAAATTTGGCTTTGAAACGGATACTGGTGGCTTATCACATCAGTATACGATTTGAGTGAACGAGGGACGTTGTTGCGGATGAATAGTCCTGCTAAGCCAGAAATGGGGGGAAAACCTAGCTTGATTTATTAGTAAAGTTCTGGCAAACTGGTAGGTCCGCCGGGGGAGAGGACGCGGTACGGTAGGCCTTCCAAAAGACTTAAGCTACCTTTCAAACAAGATCATTATCAGACAAAGAAACAAAACGGTTGCCTGACAACTGTTTTGTTTGAAACATGACTGGAATGATGACTATGAAGTAGGCCTCGTTTCACACAGAGGCACAGCGGACTGAGGCGGTGGAAAAAGAAGTGTGTGATGTATAAAAGAAAAACACAATCAGCCTTGAGAGACAAAACAGTGCTGAAATAGTATTTTTATTAAATACTTTCAAGATCCAAGTTCGAAGAATAACAAAGCTATGATGAAGACCAACTAACACTCAGACAAACACTTGATAGTCGTCAATTCATGGTTTGTATTTCATTGTACATCATGATCATGCAAAAAACTCCAGCATCCTTGTGAAGGCTGGGGGAGAAAGCGCAGCCCAAATAGTATATCATTACTAGGGATGGGACGATGATCGTTATAGTTCATCGTGATAAGAAACCGCTCACAATAATCCTATCGCAGAGATTTAAATTCATAGTGAAATTGTCATACGTCATATAGGATGAATTAGCTTTTGTTGAGCTGCAAATTCAGCATACCACTTAAACCCTCTATGCTAGATAAAACGTCGCCAAAAACAGCAGATCTACAAGCTCACAACGCGTTGCAATGCAACTTGTAGATCGGATATTTTTGGCAAATGCTTATTTCAGAACAGGGATGCTGGGTATTCAAGTGGTTAACAAACGTGCCATTTTAAGTTTTAAGCATATTTTGATCATCGCGATAATATCGTGAAATCGCACATTTTTCCCCCCAATAATCTTGACACGTAACTCTCACATCGTCCCATCCCTAATCATTACAACGCAGGGAAAATGCTAACATCGACGGCCTCAATGCCAAGCTACGGCTCCTGTATCCTTTTTTTTATTTTAATTAAGGTTTTTTCTTTTCTTTTTTTTTGCGAGTTTCTTTTTTTTGTCTTTGCTTTTTAAATTGTTCATGTCACCTATTCAACATTCTGGATGGAGGAAGGTCTCATTTCAAAGATGCAAATATGGTTATATATTATATAAACACTATCCCCATCCTTATTTAGGTAGGTACATGGTAGAAATGCTTAACTGAAACATGCATATAACTAGGGTCTCCCGCTCTGGCTTCTGCGGTGTAAGGTCTCACAACGTGCCAACTGTCTCTCTCTCTCTCTCCCTCTCCGTCATTTTTTTTCTTTTTCTTTTGGAACTACTCTTTTTAACTGAGCAGGCCACGCATTTTAAAGAAACACTGAGGGTTTGATAATGTCAATAAATAATTATAGCCCTAATCAATCATCCGGATCATTCAGTCAGAATTATGCATTGTTCGTCTTTTATCTCCATCTTGTTTCCCCCGTTGTGTGCGTGCGTACGTGTGTGTGTGTGTGTGTGTTCGAGGGGGGGGGGGGGGGGGGGGGGGGAGAAGAGTGCAGAACTCTAGCTTGGCTGAGCAGTAAAAAATTACCAAACGGCAAACGACAGTTATAACAGCAAGAGCGACAACAAAACTCGAAAACCAAGTTAACACCGGAAGGAATAGAGCGCAAAACGAGAGAGTTACAAACAAACAAAGCCTTTTTTTTTTTTTGCTTAGCTTTTTTTTTCCAAGGATAAGGGCGGGGGAAGGCGATCATCATGGAACGTACGTACGTTAGGGAGATATACTGCAGGGCCAGGTAACATCTGGACGTACTGAACGTACGTACGTTAGGGAGATATACTGCAGGGCCAGGTAACATCTGGACGTACTGAACGTACGTACGTTAGGGAGATATACTGCAGGGCCAGGTAACATCTGGACGTACTGAACGTACGTACGTTAGGGAGATATACTGCAGGGCCAGGAAACAACTGGACGGACGCACGAATGGAGACGGTCAAGTATCACAGCGGGAGGGGGGGGGGGGGGGGGGGTAACGCCATGGTCACACAAAGGCAATGGTTGCAGATATGTCACAAAGCCTAACACAAACAACAGGCGTGATATGTTGTATCTACCGCAATGGAGGGAGGTGAGGTGACGACTCGCATGCGTTTTTGCGAGGTCAGGAGTGACTGAGGGATGTTTGTGTTTGGGGTGTGGTGGCGGACGACACAGGCGGTGATGATGAAAATCTCTCTATTTTTTTCCTTTTCTTTTAATTCAAACCTGTCTTATTTTATTTTTTTCTCCATTCACTCCACTTCTCAGGCTGAAAACAGTCGTGTGTCCGTGACACTGGTACTGTGTGGTGTGTGTGTGTGTGTAACAGGAAGAGCAGTAACAGTTTCTTAAATTATGCAGTGTTCAAAAATGTCCAAGATCTATAAAATATTATTTTTTTCTCTTTTCTTTTTTAACGCTCTTGGGCCCAAAACTAAATTTTAAGGTCATCATAAACAACAACAGGCTATCGTGGATGTGTGTGTGTGTGTGTGGGGGGAGGAGGGGTAAGGTCATGGGGGTTTATGAGGTGGGGTTCCCACGACCGGGTGCACAGGATGAGTCTCTTGATGCATGTACATATATTACACCTTTCTACATAACCCTGTACATACACTGTATGTACACAGGCATTATAAACAAACCGCCAGGCCTTTAAGAGCAGAAAGCGAGGGGAAGAGGTAAGGGTGGGGGGGGGGAGGGGTTAAGAAGAAGGTGGGAGTAAAGAGAGAAAGAGCGGGAAAAAGAAAGAAAGAGAGAGAGAGAAGGGCCAAAAAAGCAAAAGGAGAGATGGCGGGAAAACATGCAAAACGCAGACACCTTTCCCGGAAACTGTCTCTCTCTCTCCATACACTGCATACAGACATACCTAAAAACATTGTACGGCGCAGCAGCATCGCAGCTTTGTACTTATGCACAATAAAACTCAGTTTGCGATAAAAAGTAGCCTCAGACACAAGGTTTTTTTTTTAGTCAAGACAGCAACGTCTCAGCTTATTCACAGGAACGCAATATGGGACAGGACCCTAAAAAAACAAACAAATAAATCGATCTGGAACGCGAAACCCTGCAACCTCCTTTGCTTCTCTCGGGAAAAACGAAAACGTTAACGAAAACGCGACACACACATGACCACATAAAAAGCCTAAAGTTCTACACTTTGGTGCTCCATGTTTTTTCTTTTTTTTTTCTTTCTTTATATCAAGTTTTTGCTCACGTGGTCAAGTTCTCTCATTCCCATTGAACTGACGTGATTTTTCCCTTTCCACCCTCCCCCTCCGATTCTAGACGTTCGCTTTTTTGCGGGGGAGGAGAGAGGTTTCCCTATTATCATTTATACATCAACTTTCCGGGATTATCCAGCGTCATGCTTTCTGCCCGGAGGACCCCCAGGATGCCAAAAACAAAAAACAAAAAACAGTCCAATACCTCAGCCGCTACTCCCTCCTCTGTTCATACTCCAACATACGTAGTAAATATAAATGCTTAGTTGGGTTCTGGTGGTGTTTTTTTCTTGTACATCTAGTCATAATTTACACAGGATATTCAGAAACTCATAAACCGTCACAAGTTCAACTGTTAAAGCCTCTCCCCACCCCCGGGGTCGTCTCACCTTGCACGGGGCAGAAAAAAAAGATGGCTGCCAGGGGGGGAGGGTCAGAGGGCAAAGACGCAGCCCTCCTTTATTTTGGGGCGCCAGATGCATGCATCATCCCATTGGGGGCGGGTTGCCTTTGTGTCGGGGCCGTGTGGCGGCCCCCAGCAGGTCAAAGGAGGGACGGGATTGGTTGGTGTCGTGGAGAGGGATGCGATTCTCGCCCGGCCGGGCTCCTTATGGCATTTAGCCAATCCACGCAGAGGACGTGCCGTCGTGCCCCTTTAAACACGCTCGCCGAAAAAACTGCCCCCCAAAACACACGCTCCAGTGGACTGGAGGCTCAGGACCACTGTGGGATGGGGTGGAAGTGGGATGGGGTGAGGTGAAGAGGGGGAGATATTTGGTCATTATTAGCATCGTTAGCAGCCACTGAAAAGCGGTGTAAGTGCTATTACTTGTTGTATAGTTAAATCTCTACAGTAGTACAATAGTAATGATTGCTAGGGAGTGTTTGTTCGGTACAAGGGTCTCTCCAGGTCTTTATGATAATGTTTCAAGGTCAGGATAGCGGTTTTATCCAGCGATGCTGAACCGTTTTTCAATGTAGTGGATCCTTGGACCTACATGTGGTCATTCAAAGGGGATATGGGCTATAGCCTATAGAGCATTGTGTTGATCTAATCAGTCCAATCAGGAAAAGAGACCACCACAAAGATAATACATCAGCTTCTATTTTATTGTGGTCCAGTTCCAGTTATTTTTGTTTTGTTTCATCACTTCCAATTTCACTTGTTTCAAGTTGTTTAAGAATCCTGAATTGTATAAGTAACTCCCAATGATCACTATCAAAATGTAGAGCCATTTAAGACTTATTTCTTAAAGAAATATCACTTACACCACCTTTATTACACCTATATATTGTCTAAAATAAAATAGATGCTCTGAAGTTCGTTTGGTTAGTGATAACTGGCAGACAAACTCAGCCACAGTGAAAAGGTACAAGCATTTTTAGTGGGTTTGTAAATCACATCCTCATTATTATTATTATTATCCCCATTCATTCTGTTTGTATATAATACATATATAGTCGCTGTCAGGTTAAGACCTTGTATGTCTAAAACCGTTCCTTTATTATTGTACGTAAAAAAGAATGTTAAATTGAGAAAATACGGTAGCTTACAAAATCGCAGTGCGAGACGCTGTGAGCTTGTAGATCTGCTATTTTCACTACTTTTGTGCGATGAAGTAGGGCAGGGGTCTTCCACAGGAGGTCCGTGACCTAAAGGGGGTCCGTCGAATCTTTGTGTGATAGCCGATCTACAAGCTCACAACGCCTCGAAGGTTGTAGATACGAGGTGTCTGCCCCACAGCAACGATGACGCGTATAACCGCTATAAAAAGGTTCTCAGCGCGCGCGTGTGTACTGTGTACCTGGATCACTGTAGTGGTGCGGCGGGCGCCCCCGAGCAGTGGAAGTGAACGTTGAGCCACTTTCCGTCGCGGCGATGCCACACCCTGGTCTCCTCTGATTGGCTGGAGCGAGGGCGTCCCACGGAGTCCACAAATTGCGTCAGGCGGATGTAGGCGATGCAGGCGGCGTCCTCTCCGATCAGGTGCACGTGCGGGTTGAGCAGGGTGGTGTGTACCGGCTTGCTGTTCTTGCTGAGCACTGGATGACATAAACCGAGGGAGGGGACAATTATTGATTTACACCTTGGATGACAATTGGATGACTTGGGGCATTTTGTTCCAGCAGTGTTGGTTTTTATAGTCAGTCTTTTAAATACATTTCCATTTAGATTGACTAAATGTACACTTGATTTTGTTGTCAAAAGATTATTTTGGCGGGCCGTGACGGAGTCATAATGTTTGATTTTACACTTGGTTGAATGCTGAAAATACAGTAAGCCGGTCTATAAGCTTGTAGGTCTGCTATTTTAAGAGCTCAACACACGGTACGAACACCAGGGCAGGTCAGGTTGTGGCCTCCTAGTGGTGCTATGTGAAAAGTGTGCCATTTCTTCTTACACCTTGGATGACAATTGGATGATCCAAAAATGAGTTATAACAGGCCAATGTGAAAAGGGTGGGATATATTCCTCAGCCTAGTAGGAAAGTCTGTGAAATTTTTCATGTGAATTGCACGCTGCGTTCATGATTTAAGGCTTTTTGTTCAAAACGTGTCAATCCTGCAAACTTCGAAAGCCAATGTTAGCCAATTAGGATGGAATATGAAATATCGGACAGATCCGTCTCTTTTTGGACAGAATAGTAATATATATTTTTTCAAAAGTCGGCCTCCTGGTGGCGCTATAACAGGCAGTTCTGGAAAATTCAGGGAGTCCAGGGAGTGTGCACAGTCACACACGGACTGAGTGCAAAACATACTCTCTCCCTACGTATGCCTTCGGCCTGGTGGAGACAATTAACACAACAGCCATTATTTAACTGACATAATGCTAGTGGTCCAGAGCTCAAAAAAGATTGAGAACCACTCTTAACCTTCCTTACTAAACTCATGCTAACTGATTCATTGCAACTTTTGTATGAGCAAGCAGACACATGTGATGGTGACTCAACCAGTCAAGCCGGTACACTTGAAATACAACATCTTTGACGTCTTGGTGTATGATGACAACATTGACGTGTCATCATACATCATTCACCAGGTCATTTAGCTCACTGTTTCTCAACTAGTGGTTGATAAAAACAAATCTTCAATTTCCTACATTACTAAATGCATGGTCAGCAAAAACACCTTGAAGACCTTAACAGGAGCCCTCGTACAAGGTTTCTTTGACTATGCATCCACCTCTTGGTACCACAGCACCTCAAAGGCCCTTAAAACAAGGCTCCAGACCTCCCAAAACAAACTGGTCAGGCTCCTACTTGGCCTCACCCCCCGAACCCACCTCACCCCTGCCCACTTTGACAGGCTGGGATGGCTTAGGGTCGACGACAGAGTACAGCATCTTGCAATGGGTCTGGTCCACAAGATTCGATACACCACCAAGATACCCATGTACCTGTCTAAATACTTCCTTAATGTAAACGAAGTCCACACCCACAACACCAGAGGGAGTGCAACAAACCATGTACAACCCAGATTCGGCACAAACAAGGGACTAAATTATTTTCGCTCCTATGCCACCAAAATGTGGAACGCCATACCAACAGTCATTAAGACATGTGAATCCCTTGACTCCTTCAAAACCGCTCTCAAAGGGCACCTACGGATGGCTGCAATTCGAAACTGGCCTCTGTAAAATCTGAATCCCCCCCCACCCCCCCCCCCTCACTGTATATTGTATCTTTTCCCTTTTTTGCTTCCCATATGATGAATTCCTGTTCTGTACTTTAGCTACATAGAAATGTCTATTTGTATGTCTCTAAATGTTTGTATGTCTTTAAATGTTTTGATGAATTGAACAATGTGGACCCTGTTGTAAACAAGTGTAATGCTTAATTGGGTCGTCCACTCACAGTTGACAGTCTTTGTATTGAGTTTGTGCTTAAAATGTACTGTAAATTCTACAAACTGTTAATAAATATTTCAATCAATCAAAAAAAAGTCAGGGACCACATGCTATACCTTCACGGACTACCAGTTTAAAACCTCTGCATTAGATAATTGACACTGGGTGAAGAAATGGGGTAAAAAATAAAAAAAGGTTCATTCATTAGGATTTTCTGGAAGATTGAACATGCTAGTTTGACCACTTAAAATGCTCTTTCATCTCAAATTAACTTTTAAGATGAAAGGGCGCAGCAGTTGAAATGTCAGTTCTTGGCGACTATTGCGTCACACGCAATTGGCATAAATTAAATTTGACGTATTAGTTATAGATCAGTTATTTTAACAATGTTCTACTATGGAGGATAAGTTAACATTTACAGTGCTAGCATTTATTGACAAATGATGATATAATTCACGCCAGCATTTGTCCCAGGTCAGCTCTTATTTTGACATTTCCAGACTTCTGGTGTTGATCATAAACTAGGAAGTTGTACGATGCGTGGTCAGGTCCTGTGTATCAAACGGAGCTAACCAAGTGCAGTGGAATGCATCACAGCGTCGGCTCCCTGCCGTGGAATAAACCTTGTTTTGACCAAAAATGCCATCTGGGACAAGGAATAGGAGATGCAGGCGATTGAAAGAAACATAGAATGAGTGTTTATGGTGACGACGATCGAAGATGGGCGACCCAGTGTTATAACAACAGCTAGCAACCCGATGCTAACGTGAGTAGCATTATGACTCGATCAATCGAAAGCGCTATAAAAGAGCAATTGCTACGGCAATGGCGTTGAGGGTAGCATTGATTCATTTGCTTTAATTGACGTACATAATTGTTTTTGTGATTATCCTTTTGATTATGATGGGCCAAGTTATGTAATGTTGAATACAGGTACATGTTTTTCATGATCAATAAAGATGTCAATCAATAGGCAGTTTGTTTTGGTGCCATGACAAGGTTATCATATTATGGTACCCAGTCCTACACAAACGTTAAACTTGACGAGTTATACTTGTTACCATATTCTAATGCTATAACTGGACAGAGCATGGTTTGACTGCACGATCACTGTATTGTGTGTGTGTGTGTGTGTGTGTATGTATGAGAACTGGCTGTACCAGCCACGGTTCTATTGTGTGTGGCCTGTAGGCACTAAGCATACGTGTGTGTGTGTGTGTGTGTGTGCGTGTGTGTGCAGCTGGCCAATAGGTGCATTGACTGTACCTGTCATTCCTGTGTGTTTGTTGTGGCTGGACTGAAACGTGCAGGCCAGACCGCAGGCCAGCCCCGTGTACAGTGCACACACAGTGTCACGTCATTTGTCACTCACATCAAAGGAAACTAAAGTGACTTTCATCGACCTCCTTTGATGGACTGAACAAAAGGCCCACGTTTTATTGTCCATGGAAATCCCCACCCTTCTCGTTCTTTAAGGTTAGCCATTTAAACCCTACAAATGCTGCTGCGTGTTACATTTTATTCTGCGTTTACAGATGGCCAGAGACACCAAAGTGGGAAAGTGTGTGTGTGTGTGTGTGTGTGTGTGTATTTTGATTGAATATTGATTGATTGAATTCTTGACACACTTATAAACATCACTAGGTACAGTAGTACAGTCAAAGGTTATGCTTATGCTAAGAGCATAAAAAAGCCCCAGGGGTTTGTTTCCATTGTGGTCCTTTGTACTCAATTCATCAGTAATACTACCGACAATACAACACAGATAGCAGAAAACATATTGGAATGTTTTTTACAGTGCTTCTGTTGCACAGACTGCATGGCGACAGCATTTGAAAAGCATGCGTGAGCCAACAGCGTGTCTCCAGAGAGCGGCCATACTGTATGTACTGCTGAGTGGGTAGAGAGGCCATCTGCTAATCAGAAGGTCATCGCTGCCTTCCACCCTCGGCTTTGCCCGGCTACGTGTCCGAGTGTCCCTGAGCAGGACACTCAAACTCCTAACAGCCCTGCAGCATCGATGGGCCCCGGTCGAGCAGGCCGTGCGCAGAAACGTTAATTAACCCCGGCTTGGCACATTTTGGCAGGACAGTCGTTCTCAGTCGTCGTCCCTCCCCCCAGGGGGCCTTGAAAGGGCTCCAGGGGGCCGACGGCAAAAATTGTTTATCACAACAGTTAAAAAACTTTAGCAATATAAGCCCACAGCGTGGCACAATGTGACTTGTGAGCTTGTAGATCTATTTCCCCAATATAGATTTTATTTATTTATTTCTGTGCCGATAGGTGGTAGCATACTACGGAATGCCACGCGTCCACTCTAACTCTACACTCCTTGCTTCCTTTCCGGGTTATAGGCAGGTGTGAGCACAGTGAAAACTCGCATTAGCTCAGACCCCTTACAGTAGCTATCATTACAACCAGTTATGATCGTCTGGGTGCGCGGCGGCTCACCATGGACAGCTCTTGAACCTTTTGAGGTACAGCGCTTTGAAAATCCAGTTATAATGGACGCTCGATGGAACTGAATTTAAAAATCCCATAGTTGGTGGGGACTCTGGAGGCTCTCCATACTAACCGGAGCAATGCTAAAAGGTAAATAGACGGTCGCTGCTTTCATATATGGAGTATACGGTTGTCTACGAACATACGCGTAGACAGCACCAGTAGGTACCGATAGCCTAGCTACGCTAAAAATAGCAGAAGACAAATCTTCTTGTATGGCGATCTCTTGCATTATCTTCTTTTCATCTTCTTTTTTTTTAGAACCACAGCGTTGTAGCATAACTCACGGTTCTCAAAGTAGAACTTGTGGAAGTCCATTCCTTCCACCAGGTTGCCCAGTGCCTCTGGCTCAAAGGAGGTCAGGCCGGGATCGCAAATCCTCCTGGAAATAAAAACGACAGTAGGGCAATAGAGAGAGCAGAGAGGAAGTGAGAGGTCAGTAAGTAGCCTATTCAACATAAATCCAAGTGTTCAACCAAAGAATCTCAACCACTTAAAGGTATATTCAGTGATTTCACTCAAAAAACCTTAGGTTTCGTTTTTGGCTGGGACCTAAGCCTTTCATCCAATCAGGATAGAGAGCCAAAAACAAAACCTAAGGTTTTTTGACCCCCAGGGGTTAACTGGGGACAGGGAGGAACTCCTTATATGGTCAGCACACTCTATAGTAGAGAGGATTATCACAACAAAACAAAAAAATAAGTGATATTTGAATTAAGTGAAATCACTGAATATACCTTTAAAGGAGAATTCCATGCTAGAAGGCTTTCTTACCTTTATTTGTAGTCGTTACGTCCCCACTAAAGAGGTCCAGGTGTTATTTTGTGCAAAAAAAATTATTGGCTATTTCCGCTAATATAAGCCCTCAATGGGGGTTGGGTTTTTGTGCTAATTCGCTTATTTCCATCGAAATAAGTAGTAAAGTGTGCCACTTGGGATACTATTTACATTATGAAGAGAGGATATATTAAAAAAAAAATTTTTTGAGCAATGGAAATAAGCAAATTAGTACCCCAATGCCCCATTCAATTCAATGCAATTCATTGAGGGCTTATGGTAGGGGAAATAGCCAATAATGTGCTTTTGCACAAAATAACACCTGGACCTCTTTGGTGATGTAACAACTACAAATAAAAAGGTAAGAAAGCCTTCTAGTATGGAATTCTCCTTTAAAATGTGTGTATCCATTTGTGGGGAAACCTTTTGCAAAAAATAGCAGACTGACAAGCTTACAACGGGCCACGGTGTCGGTCGGCTATTTTCAACAAAGATTTTTAATGTAACATGACCCTAACCCTGTAAAACAGAAAAGTCACTAGTATAGCGGCGCCCTGATGGACTCTAATCATCAAAGATTCCACTCTTGGCCAATTGAGCCGATATTGTTTTGGTAAGTCGTTTTTAAGAACGAGAACCATGTGCAACGTTACGGCAGATTTCCTCCGCATTCATTTACATCTAGTCGACGTCTATCTGATTTGTTGATTGATAGTAGACAACTCGCACAACGCGATCGATAAGATAAGGTATCATCAATCAATCAATGTCATCTGTCTTCCGGTGATTTCTCTCTTTCTACGTGGCTAGAGTGTGTGTTGTTGCATGTTGTTTTTTGAGACAGGTCTCGAAAAACGAAGAGAATCTCCTCCTGATTTGTCTGTCTGAAGACGAATAATCAACAGCTGCAGGGCTGTTCAATTACATTGAATAATCAATGTCAGATCTGTTCAGAACGTTATGCGGTTTGTGGAGAATGGACCGTCCAATATTTACGATACATTTGTCCCTATTTGACTTTCTTTTGGTCAACATCAGTATCAGTAGTTAAGTTTGCAATCATTTCAAACTTTCTTTCCCCATACTTTGTACATGTCATACAATTCTCTTTTATTAAATTAAGTAAATTATACTTTTTCTAATTTATTAGAAAATGTTGCACTTTTTGACAAAACAAGGACTATTCAATATCCGGATCAGACTCAAAATGCTGCCATCGGTCAGGCGCTCACATTTACAGTGAATGTCGGTCATAATCTGTGCTCATGGTCACTTTCTCCATTGTAATTAAAGAGCCTCACATCCTGCCTCTGGTCTTCCAGACCCCATGGGACACAGATAACGGTTTATCAAATCAAAGTTTCATCCTAGCCAGTGTTGCTAGCCCAAAATAAGTAACTATAGGCCAGCATGAGTACATTAAACGTATATACACAGGACATTTTGAAAATACCCGATGTACAAGTTTCTAATGATCTAATAATTTAACTAGGCTATTGCATCAGACAAACCGCTGACAATGTAGTGTAGTCAGATGGGGGAGGGACGATGTCGGGAAAACTGTGTTGTTAGGCCCAGTCAGCAACCAAATAAAACATGTTTCGATTATTGAGACAACTGATTAGGGATTAGCGATAACGGATACCCGATAAAATCCGATAACAAGCTTATTGAGTACCAGTTATCAATAAGCTTTAGGTTTATCAAGCCTGTTATCGAGCATAGCGGCCCATGACGTCATGTTCAAACAATCAAGACAAGAGGCGATCAAGAAATAAATGCAATCATCCATGCTGGCACAAACATGTCAGTCTAAAAGTGTATTGATACCTGCCAACCAGTGCTGCCAGGGTAAACAAAATAACACTTAAGTTTAACAGTTTCTTTAATATTATTTTATTGGTAAAAGGTCAATTGCCTGTTAGAAATGTACTGTACTTGAAGGCCCTAGTAAAAGATACTGGTTCTGTTCAGAATGTATTGTCTCCTGTCTTTCCACAAAATAATAGAAAAAGCTTGATAGTGGGCTCGATAAGCCTGATCGATAAGGTGATCGTTATCAATCAAAATGAACTAGAAAAAGTGTCCTTCTGGGCACAGGTCTCCACCAGGATAGGAATGTAGGACATTGCAGCTTGCCTTCATCTGGTGGTTGGATAAAAGGGCAACAAAAGTAAATTAGAGGTAAAAACACTTTTCGGCCAGTTATAGCGCCACCTTGAGGCTGAGTTGAAATTGTTCATAGTGGGAATGTGCGTGCACAATTTCACGGAAATGACGTGATGTGTTCCTGATTTGCAGCATTTTGTTTGAAACTGAGCACTCCTGTGAACTTTGGAAGCCAATCTTAACCAATCAGGATGGAGTCTGAGAAATCTAAAAGACCCGTTTCATTGAATGGCTCTAGAGAGACTGTGTACCAATTTGCGCGATGTTTGGACAAAATCTGTAGGTGTACTGTGCAAAAACTTGTTTTTCACAAAGCGGCCTCCTGGTGGCGCTATGACAGGCCGTTCTGGAAATTTTGGGGCAGAGGTTCATCGTTGGCATCCAGGGAGTGTGTGCGCAAAATTTGGCATCGACCGGGTTAACGGTGCCGGAGATTAGCTGCTCACGGACACACACACGGACGGACACACGGACGGACGGACGGACGGAGTGCAAAACATACTCTTCCCCCCATGCCTTCGGCCTGGTGGAGACAACGAGCTCCGTCCCTACAACTGATGCACATTTCCCTCTTTATATAGCGGCAGTTGTGATGTGATGCCATAGCCTGAGAGGATGTTCGGGTGAACGTAGCCTGACCTAAGCAGAGACATTTCTGGTCTAGAGGGGCGGGTCGCGCCTCAGAAATGCGCGCACCCTGATTGGATCTCATCGTTCTGTCCGTCACCCCCGGCCCCTCCTCTCCCCCCTAGTGCAGCGCTACGTCACATCATTTAGAGCGACGCCCACCCGGAAGGGTTGACTCCCACTTTTAGACTGGTTCAGCCCACGGCTTTTTCCAGGCTTTCATCTTTCGCGCAGACGAAATGAAAGCCTGGGTATCGAGGCTAGGGTGAACGTGTTGCACTGACTGCTTCATTCATCAGTCGGTGATGACGCTCTTGCGCCCGTTCAGAGTATGGGAAGACATTGCGGAGCTCCCATTGGCTTAAAGGACAGCAAATGAGGAAAAGGTCAGGACTAGCGCAGTGACTGAATATGGACCAGCTGGTAAAAAACACACCTCGCAACCGCCAATATTTACAAGCGACTTTACAGAAAAAGAAGCCCAACGTCGCAAAGGCAACACTGATAACCACCAATAAAACACCCGAGTCCGGACGCGACGTGACTCCAGCGGCACGACAGGAAACTTATTGGAACTTGCTGTAAACTCACGTGTAAGCGTCAAAGTCTCCATTGTTGACAGCCTCGATAAGTTGCTCCGTTATCTTGATGATCTCTTGCTTACGACCTAGAGGGACGAGAGAGAGAAGGAGAGAGAGACACAGAGGTTGAGAGAGAGAGAGAGAGAGAAAGAGAGAGTGGGGGGGGGAAGGAGGGGACAGATACAGGGGCGGTAAACATGAGAGGATGATGAAGCAGGTGGCGTTTCTCTCTACAGACTCTTCTAGCCTTTCCTCCTGGCCATAAATAGCCGCGTTGCCTTCGCCTCATCCTCAGTGCTGACCTGCAGTGACTCAGCGTACCGTACAGTCACGTCCTGCCCTCTCTCACCTTCCATGCTTAAACGCCACTTACACACACTATTTATTGTGGCCGTCGGGGTGGGAACCTAAAAACAAACGTTCCTTTTTTATTATGATTTTATTATTTTACAAATGCCTTCAAAATCAGTGGTTCTCACACTTCCAAGATGTTTGTACAATGTTCAAAAATAGCAGATGTATTTTTGAATAGCCAACACAAAAACCTAAAATGACACAGATGCTGTGATACCGGTTTTAATGGGTTAAAATAGTGAAAATAGACGATTTACAAGCTCACAACGTGTCACAGAGCTCGTTAGCCTGGCATGTGAACCAACCTGTATCTCCAAAGGGCGGATTTAAAAAAAAATGCCTCTGGTGATATATTGACATACAGTACATGGTTCCTGATTGGTCCCTCACTTCCTCAGAGGGAGAGAAATCTAATCAGAACTGAGCAGTGTCAGACCAAATCAGCAGAGGGCAGGTTTGTTTATTGCTATGGCAGATTCGTCTGATTTCCAGGCTAAGAGCTTGTAGATCTGCCATTTTCACTAGTTTTGTGCGACACTCTTGTACACCAAAAACATAAATTTGGGGGTCCGTAAAAACGTAAGAACCACTGCATAAATGTGCAATAATGTCTCCTTCACGTTGAAGTGCATTGTTATAACACACGTAACACAGAAGATTAGAATTGCAACAGCACATGCTGGTCCTACTAATGGCAAGGTGACTTGACCACTGGCCACTTCAACCTGCTGTCCCCAATGTGTGTAGATTATTTAAGGGTGAACCATATTGGAAGAAACTAACTGACATTGCGATATTTCAGTGTAACAAGTATTACAATATAAACAAGAATGCCACACGTATCATTAAACTGCCAGGTGAAACAAGCACTCTGTTGTGCATCTGTCCCAGTTTTTTTTCTTTTTTCCCCCTATTATTATTATTAAAAACAAATTAACGTGTATGTTTCTCTGTGACAACCTCGCGGCCATAGTTTGCTTTAGTTTCCGACGTGAATTTTTTGGTTCAATCACTGTTTTGTTCTGTAACACATCCACGTTGCGGCCTTTCAGGGCTTAGGAGACACTCCCATTGGCTTAAGCAACGTTTCAGAGTATGGGTTCAGAGTATTGGTTCGCAGCCAATCATAACTAGGTCCTCAAAGCCAACCCGAGCGAAAATAGGCCAGGCACAAGATAATTATTTCACGGTGCATTATATCTGAACTTTGGAAAAAGGAAATTAACATGGTGATTTTAGAGGGTTGTTGTTCAATACTCTCATAATGACAGCTCTGTCAATGCAGAAATGTGCAAGCAAAACCAGTTACCAAGAAATCATTAAATAATTATGTTGTTTCATAATTCAGATGAACTGTACTGTTTTTCTTCCAGATTAGTAATGAAAAAACGCTTCCAGTTTTAATATTCTATCAAGAAGTGAAAGCGTTTTTGTACAATAACGGACCCAGTTTGCCTTCGCTGCATTGCGTCCTCCGCGATGTGCAGTAGTGAATTTGCGACGTTGATGCTGAAAATGATAAATTTTTCATTCTAGGAGAAAATATTCTAAAAAGAAATAAATAATACTAAGACAAATCTACAAACTTGTCGATCATTATTAAAAAAATTGCTCTTTTTTGCGACGCTAGGTGGCAGCAGAGTGTAGCTAAGCCTTGCCAGCCGATTCTCTGATTTTTCCTCATGTTCATTTCCTGTTTACCAGCCTCAAGATCACCATTGTAACCAGAAATGTTAACATGTCGGGAGCGATGCGTTACAAAAAAAATAATCACAAATGACATCCGAACCTTGGATGGATGGCGATCACCATGGACAGCGCTCGTATTTCCAGAGTTAGGCTTTGAAATCCTACTTTGAACAGAAGTCTATGGGGCCTTGTGCAAAGACCAAAGATCCTAGTGCTGGAGGTGACAGGTGCTTAGCAACCGGACCATGTTAAAAGCTTATTTTTGGTTGAGCTCGTAAATTAGACCAAATATATATATATAATTTTGGGGGTCCTTGACATGAAAAAGCTTGGGAACCAATGATATAGCAACGTTAGGTTTTTTTTAGATTAGGATATAGAAGACCTTTGTAGAATCGGCCTCGGGTCTCAATGGGTTAACCAGCTTTGACAATTTTGCTCTGGAGAAGATAAAAAGTGCTGATTTAGCAGTACTCTTTTCAGACACCATGACACTGAATTTGTTTGTGGCCTTGTGATGATTAGACGTTTCCTGAGGCTTTGGTTGATCTTTTCGACGAGCTTCAGTAACAGACAATTTTTTGTCTGAACCCATCCAGGGCGGGAACCCCTTTTGGTGTTTTAAGCATTATGTTATACTTTAGCTATTGAAAAATAGCAGATCTACAAGCTCGGAGCGCGGCACCAAGTGCTGCACTACGAGCTTGTAGATCTGCTATTTTTGAAAAATTATGAAAATGTGGCGCAAATCTTTGAATATATATCCTTTCAGAACGTTTTTAACTGCTTCTGGAACAACATTCTTTTCAGATGGGGGCCAATTACATATATCTTTGAGGGTCCTTGACCTGAAAATGTTTGAGAACCACTGGGTTTTTCAGAAAACTTAAATGGGTTAAACATGATCTAGAAATGCTTAAAACCACCCCAGCGTCTTCTTCCTTTAACCTTGGCATTGTTATATGTGTAGGCACATTATTATAGGTGAAATAAACCCTGTCATTGTTATATGTGTAGGCACATTATTATAGGTGAAATAAACCCTGTCATTGTTATATGTGTAGGCACATTATTATAGGTGAAATAAACCAAACATGCCATATCATTGCTGTCGGGCAACGATATGAAACATGGAAATGTTTGAGAAACATCTGCTTTAATCAACTGCGATGCGGTGTGCGTGTCCACCACTAGGTGTCGCTCTTCAAACAGGTGTTGTTGTTGGGATCAGGTTTTTGCTTACTCTGCTGAGTGTTGCTTTTAGTGCGGACGCTGCTGCCCCCTAGTGGAGCGACGGGAGGAGGGACGTGCTCCGACTCCGGGGCGGAGCCATTGTCGCCCGTGCTGTTCCATGCCATGCGCTTTACGTCATGCGGCGGAACAGCTGGAACAGACATAGGCACGGTCAACACATGCACACGCACGCACGCACACACACAGTGACACACACACAGTGACACACAGTCACACACAGTGTCACACACACACAGTCACACACACACAGTCACACACACACGACAGATATACACACAACTAGGCCTGTCATGATTATTACATAATCACCAAATTATTTGAGATAATCGCGATTCTGTTTGTATAATCGTCACCATGACGTTGAATCATTTTCATATACAGTATTGTTTTTTAAACAATGAAATATCAGATCTACATGAGTTTTGTGCTTGTAGATCAGCAATTTTCTTTTGTTTAAAAAAGGCAAAAATAAACATTTTTTTCATTCATAATGTTCCAATGTTCCAACAACAGAGTCGCAATTATATCATTAATTGCAAGTATTTGAGCGACAATTAATCGTCAACTGAAATGTCATAATGGTGACAGCCCCTGCACACGTCATGCCACAAACGTGCACACCACCAACACACTCTGCCTTGAGCTGGACCTAGTTGCGTGGCCGGTGTCATTCACCCAACATAGTCCATCTACAAGCTCATACAACGACGTGCCGCGTTGTATGAGCTTGTACTAGATCGCCTACGTTCGGTGCACGACACAGACGACACACAACTTAGTACGGCAGGTCCCTGAGACACGCGAGTAACGCGTAACTAACTAACCGCATGTACGCATGTAACAAAATACACTCTCACAAGCGCGTACACTGGGGATGGCACGACGGGAAAAATACACGGCGCGATTATTGTGGAAAAAATAATTGGGATAACGATAATCAAAATATGCTAAAAAAAAACTTTAAATGCCACTTTAAGCCCCAGCATATTCTAGTCTACAAGCCCTCAGTGAAATAAGAACCAAATGCGCTCTTTACAGGTCTGTTTTAACACCAAGCTAATTCATCCGAGTGTAATATGACGAGGACAATTAATTTCACGATAAATACAGATAACGATTGTCGTCCCATCCATACAGCGCAAAGCCTGCACAAACACAAAAGTCAGTCAGACTATCGCAAGTGCACAGATGCGGACATACTGTAGTGCAAATACAGACACGTGCACGTGTACTGTACACAACCACTTCCACAAGTGTGGACAGACGTAAATACACGCTGTGCAGGCACTCTGTCGCAAACACACACATACAAAAAGAACACACAGACGGATCGGCGACTCCATGGAACATGCTTACACCAAGACAAACAGCAGAAGTTAGAACACTGAACAAGAACAGACATGGCGGCCGCAGGGTTAGTACACAGAAATCTCACAGTGAACAAGACAAGAGACACACGCATGCACACACACACACACACACACACACACACACACACACGCACACGCACACAGACACACAGGCTGCAACCATTAATTGAACGAACCGATTTAAATCGATTTAAAAAAAAGAAAATAATAATAATAAAAAATAACTACAAGCTCAATCTAAATCAGCAAATTTTAATACTCAGTGGTTAATCAGAAAAATAAATGTTCTTTGATTCGTTGATTTACAACAAAAAAAAAAAAAACGCTTTGCCTTGAACCTAAAAAAAAGAATGAATGGATTAATCACTAAGGGGTTAATTGATAGTTGCAGTCCCAAATCAAACAAAGGTTTTAGATTAGGGTTGGGATCCGGGAACCGGATGAACTGGATCCAACATCGAGGAACCGGAATTGGTTCAATCCCACCGACCGTCAGAGCCGTTCTGGGGACTTCACATCTGCTCTAGCAGTTGTTCTCAACCTTTTCAGGCCAAAATGATTTTTTTGCTGGTTTAAATATTATTTAAACTGGGAAACCTTATGATATTTAGTCGACAAAAACTAGACACTAAAACATTCCAGGTGACTAAATGTGACTAAAACTAAATAAAAAGAGACTGACTAAAACTAGAATCAAATTTCGCTGTCAAAACAACACTGCTGTAAGGGTCCTTTTGGAACCCTCTCAACTAACCCAGATGGTCCCATGACCCCAGTTTGAGAACCACTGTATGTATGATTGCATGTGTTTATCAAAAAATTATATTGATATAATTATGTTAAAAATAATTGAAGGATTTTTATTATGTATTGTATGTGGAATTTTCATTACCTGTCTTTATCTTTCATTTTATATAACTGAATAACTCATTATTATTGTCAAAGATTGTCATATAAGTTGTCATATACAAAAAATGCCTAATAAAAACAGTATTACAAAAATAATAATAATTGAAGGAATCGGACCGTTAAAGAGGGAATGGTAAAAGTCAGCTGAATCGTTAACATCCTACAAGGATCCCAAGCCTTGTGTTTTGACAGACATGCATGTGGACAACATGGGAGACAGCAGCACGTCCACACTATGAGGCTAGGGGCAAGGTGAGCATGATGTTTGATGGCGTCACGGCATGTGATGCATCCCCCGTGATGCATCTGTCATTTTTAATACACTCATCCTTGTCCCAGCGCTTTAGTTCCGCTCAATTTTCCTCTGGTTCTAATGTTCTAATTAGAACTGAATAGCCCATTGTCAAAGATTTGTTTTGGTTGTGTTTTTTTTAGCTGAAGAAAATCCAAAGGATGCGTGCAAAAGAGGCTGGAGCCAAAGCTGTAGTGTTGTTGTTATTTTTTGTTATTGGCTCACAGCAGGCCTGGGGGAAAGCAGTGTTGGGAAGGAGAGAGGGATTGAGAGAGAGAGCAAGAGAGAGAAAGAGATGGAGAGAGGACATACTGTAAGATGCGGGAGGGCATGAAAGAAGAGAAGACGAAGAGAGGATGAGAAGAAGACGAACAGCTGAAACCAGCTGTGAAGGGAGAAGAGGCAGGTGATATGAAACCATCCTTCTGTGCAGGTGTGTTAAGCACCATTTGTACTTTGTTGCGCGGCGGTGTTGCCCCCCCCCCCCCCGGCAGATCTACAAAGCTTGCGATGCATTTGTTTGCAGATCGGCTGTTTTCATCGCGTGACACCGGGCGTGCAGCCGAGTATAAAAAAAAGAGGGTTAGCCCAGTAAAGAGAGAGGAGAGGAGAAAACAAGGACAAGGAGAGAGAGAGAGAGAGAGAGAGAGAAGATAGCGTGTGGAGAATAGATGAGCGACGAGAAAGGAAAACAGAACAGAGGAAGGACAAGAATAGAAGGAGGAGACGAAGAGTAGAGGAATGAACGAGAGAGGAGAATAATGAGGAGGCTAAGAATGAACAGAGGGGGAGAGGAGAGAAGAGAAGAGCTGACAGAGGAGCAGAGGAGAGGAGAACACACAGGGGAGTAGCAGAGGAGGAGGAGGAGAGAGAGAAAGCACTAGAAAGTCCTGCAGCAGTCAGTGGGGCAGGCAGACAAGACGGTCAAAGGTTGATTTACACTTCGTGTGCCCGGATCAGCACCCGACCAACAAGCTCACAACCAACCCACTGCGGCTGCAGAGCTTGTAGATTGGCAGTTTTCTTTGGGGGGGGGGCTCGCGGCGCAGGCACGCAGCCGAGTATAAATCAGGCATCGGAGCAGAGATAGATAGATAGATAGAGGCCAGCGGAGGACAACGTCAGCAGTGGCATCTTCCAGCTCGGGTTGGCCTACTAGCAGGACAAATAGGGCCGTGGCAGGGGAACGGGGGTGGGGGGTGGGGCATAGTCCTACTGGTAGTGATCGCCATGGAGCACACATGCACACGCACACACATACATACACACACACACACACACACACACACACAGACAGGTCAGAGCAACACAAAAGCTGGGCGGACCAAAGAAGTGAAGGAAGGGACACCGAGAGGTGGTGGTGTGTGTGGCGGGGGGGTGGGGGTGTTGCCCAGTGACTGCAACAACACAGTGAGGGTGGGGGGATAGGGTGGGTGGGGGGGGTTCCCTCACGGGCCCACTGGAGAAGGACGGACGGGGAAGGGGGGACGGACGGGGAAGGGGGGACGACTGTATAGCCCTTGGCTGCCGTGAGTAAACTTACTGGCAGGCGCGCTTTGAGGTGAGGGCAGAAGGGGGGGCATCTCCTCTGTGGCACTGCTCTGACTCAGCGCCGAGCTGTCCGCTAGAACGCACGCACACACACATACACCAAACGCAACCAGACACAAAATACAAGCACGCAGTCACACACACACACACACGCACACCGCAGGCACACAGTCAAGAGTATGTAAGAGAGACACACGCACACAGTATCTCGGCCACCCCCTTAGCAACGCGCGGGTCGCTACTAGAAAACCCACACACACCTCTCTAGAGGGAGGGAGGGATCGGGGGAGGGAGAAGGAGATGGGGAGGAAGAGGAGATCAAAAAGGACAGAGTACCTTTCTTACCTTTCATCTCCTCCTCGTCGTTGGTGGCGTTGCTCTCCGTTGATCCCTGCGGCAGACGGGCAAGCGGGCGCAAGGCGGGAAGCGACAGGTGAGGGAGAAAAAGAGAGAGAGAGAAGAGTGAGACACAGAAACTGAAGTTGGCATCGGACCAAATAGGCTTGCCGTGAAAACGATTCATTTCGGAGTCATGATAAAATGTTATAATTTCCCCCCCCCCCCCCCCCCCTTCTATTCATGCCCGTAGCTGCGTCAAGTTATTTTGCTGTACTGAGATGACAAGACCAAATGCCTGTCGGGTAGATGGCGAACCACAAACTGCATCTTAACTGCAATTTGTATTTTGAGAATTGTGTAGTATGTATGTTATGTTGTATAAGTATGTTACTACAACATAATGTAACCAACACTGTGGCCAAAATACTTTTGGGAAATACTTTGGGATCTACAAGCTCATAAGCTTGTAGATCTGCTATTTTAGAAAAATCGTCAAAATGTGGTGCAAATCTTAGAATATATTCTTTCACAGTGAACGTTTCTAACTCAAATCTTTGCTTCTGGGGGGGACCCTGGAACAACATATTTTCAGATGGGAATCGGCGGCCAATTACATATAATTTTTGGGGTCCTTGACATGAAATATTGAGCACCACTGACATAGAAACAGGTTTTTCCGTTTTTCAGAAAACTGTCATGATTTAGAATACTTTTCTTTTTAATTTGACGTCAGGCCTACAGTGAATGGGTTAAAGGGGGGCGGCAACCCCTTTTGGTGTTTTACACATTATGTTATAATTTAGCTATTGAAAAATAGCAGATCTACAAGCTCATAACGCGTACGAGCTTGTAGGTCTGCTATTTTTGAAAAATCGTGAAAATATTTTTTTCAGAAAACTGGAGGATTGGAAGATTTTTTTAAAAATTTTGAGGTCAGGCCTAAATGGGTTAAAGGGTTTTACGTGGGTAACAAAAGTCTCACCTTGATGCCATCAGGAGGGTTGTGGACCACAGTACTCTGGGATTCCTGTAAGGTAGAAATGGTGAACACCACGGGTTATTCCACACGACATCCCCAAAAACATCAGTACGTCTGGTAACGTTTCCTTACGAGGCATGGTTCATATTAAACCCTTTTATACCGTGTCATTTGAGTTGTTATTACAGTCACTCACTGCTGTTGGGCAATAAACCTTGCATCTCCGTGTTTCAAATGTGTATGTTTTTTTTTTTGGTTTTGTTTTTGTTTTTCCGTAAATTAAAGCCCTACTTCATTATGCAAGTGTGTCGCACAGATTATAGCAGATCTACAAGCTACATTGAGCCTGGAGATCGGCTATTTTCACAATTTTAAGTCGTTTTTTAAATAAATAAATAACTATGTGTATGATTAAAACAATTATAATACATATTATAATAATGTAATATTTAAATAATAATAATAATTATATAATAATTTTAATAAAAAATTAAAATTTGCCTCAGGTTTAAATGGGTTAAACAAATACAAGGTTTTCATACAAACTAGACAATAACAAATATTTTGTTCCCAGCTGCTATCAAATTTTGAGACCCCACTATAAAACAACAGATTCTCTCACACACACACACACACACACACACACACTAAACGAAAGCATGCCCGTGAAGTATTATCTGAGAGAGAGTAATGGCTTGTTTAGGAGATGAGGAAGATTTCATAGTACGGCGGAGGACTTCAGTGGCTGCGTGGGAAGACAGGTTAGCGCAGGCTAGTAGGCGGTTGGGTTTCTGAAGGAGGTTAGAAGGACCGAGGTGGGCTGTGATAGTGAAGAGCGCCGCTTTCCAACCTACTAGCAGACTGGAGGTTGGCGAGTCAGTAGGAAGTTCTAGTGAAGACGAGTCAAAAATAGCAGCAAAGGATGATGAACTGTGTAGGGGGCCTCAAGATGAGTCCAAACACAACGAGTGAGTAAGACAGGATTGACGATGAGGTTCTACAGAATTACAACTCGACAGTAAATGTATGCACATACTCTCTAACGCTTTCTAGAGTTGGCAAACTAAACGAGAAGCACGCGTAGCAGCTTGAGTTTCAAAGATGTAGCCAAGAGCGTTTGTAATGGATCATGGAACATAGAGTACCGCTTTCCCTACAGCAGCCAAGAAATGTTCTATTAGGAGCACAGGAAAAGAACAAAACCCACGCCTGCTGCCTGGGAAAGTTACAACATCGACACCTCCTGAACGGTGGATAACCGGGGAGAGATAATGTTTCCACTATACGACACTGATGATGGCTGCAGCAAATTCTGTGTACCACGTCGTCGACGAGTCCACAACCCCATTGTTTTCATTGGTTACGCTGCCTATTTGGCTTGGTGGAAGTGACGTGCACTCGCAGTCGGTCTGTTTACATCATGTAGCTGGCGCTACCGTTGGCAGGCTACCGTACAGTTCATTCATCGTCAAGTATGAACTCAAAAGTGATTCCCCCCCCTCCCCCCGTGAATCTGTTATTAGTTGTCATTACATACACATTATGGTTTTGGGTCAATGAAATATAATTATTATTAATTCATATCAGATAAACCGCGGGTGAAATAAATGAATGACATCTATCTAAAATATCCGATCCATAAAATATCTGTGTGCTTGTGTTCGTGACTCGGTGTGTGTTTTATAAATTGTTTTTTTTAACGTAAAGTGAAAACAGTGAATGAGTTAAAAAGAAAGAATAGGCCTGTTTACCTGTTAGGCCACTATCAGGCACCAGTTTTGGCAGCTATGCTGCTTTATAAGCTGCAAGGCAGCAGTGGGCAGTGCTGAGCACTTTATATGCCCAATTCTGTTCATATTTTATTTTGTTAATGTTGGCTAGTGGCCACTGGACTTTATTTCTGTGCGGGAAGTTGCAGTCACAGGCAGGCAGGCACCAGTTTGCAGTTTTGGTTAGGCTGGTTGCTTTATAAGCTACAATGCTGTGTGCAGTTAGCACTTTATATGCCCAATTTTGTCCAGATTATTTTGTTAATGTTGGCCATAATGGCCACTAGATTTTGTTTATGCGCGCCGGGAAGTTGCAGTAACATTGCACATTTTATGTTTAGTTTAATTACTTTGAATAGAACTGCTCAGTACCGTAATTTTAATAAAACAAAAATAATACTTTGAAAGATGCCGATTGCGGTATTGAATAATATAGTTAATGCGGTTGGATGACGGGTGGATAATTTATTTGCACACACGTGCATTAGGGCAAAGTGAGAGGACATCTGCGCATCTCTAATACACATCCATGCCTAAAGTTGTCCCACACAAGCCACCAGTCTTGAATGTAAATCATGTTTTGGGGTGAACGCTTTTGGCACAACTGCCAATAAAAGTGAATGTACTGTACTGTACTGTACTGTACTGTACTGTACTGTACTGTACTGTACTGTACTGTACTGTACTGTACTGTACTGTACTGTACTGTACTGTACTGTACTGTACTGTACTGTACTGTACTGTACTGTACAGCACAGCGTGTCTTTTCCAGGACTTGCAGGAATAACAGCACTGTTTAGCAGACTGCGCTCACTTGTGTGGGACAGCCAAGGCATGGATGTGTGTGTGTGTGTGTGTGTGAAATGACAACTGATAGAGTTTCATGAAAATAATAATAATAATTTTACAGCAACAAATCGTTTCAGTAGCAAAATGCTTATGAGTTCCACTGTACGCTATGAGGGCCACTGAGGTCTGCTGGGGAAACTGGACGACAGGGGCAATTCTGCAAAATAGACCCCTTGGCAAATCAAAATTAGCCCATTATGTAACTGTATTTAGTCCGGAGTTGTCAGTCTGTAACAAGGGAGGGGGACATTGGAATTGGGCCACAGACCTGATGGATGAGACACAGAGCTACCATGACAATACGGGGTGTGTAGGGTGGTGTTGATGGGGGGATGCGATGGGAAGGGAGGGGGTGGTTGATGATGATGATGATGGGGTGGCGAGAACTACTGTACCATCTGGGAGTTGGTCGCCATGCTGGAGTCTTTCAGGGCATTGATGGCGCTCACTATGCTGTTCTTACTGTTGTTGGTCGAAGGCTGGGGCGGAGACGCAAAGAGAAGGCATAGGGTCAATGACGAACGTGGGCACGCACACCACGCACACATCCACAAACTGTAAAAAGGACACAGTCGCACAAAGATGCTTGTATACATTGACATGTAAACAAGCATATAATGTACACACAGATGATCACACACACGCACGCGCACGCACACACACACACACACACACACACATCTGTGTACACAATGCAAGCACGCTGTACGATCACCCATCGTTCGGGGATGAGGGTGGGAGGGGAGGGGAGGCGGGTAATCTCGGTGGAGGCTCGCAGGCTGTTGAGCTAACAGGCTAAATGAGAGGGTTGAGTGCAGAAGAATAGCCCTTTAGATCATCCTTTTACTGCTTGACTAACTCTCTATGCCTCCGCCACTTAACTGCATGGAGTGACCCCTGGGGCAGGGGAGACGGGGATGGACACAGAGAGAGAGAGAGAGAGAGAGAGAGAGAGAGAGAGAGAGAGAGAGAGAGAGAGAGAGAGAGAGAGAGAGAGAGAGAGAGAGAGAGAGAAAGGGGAGGAAGAGGAGAAGGCAGCCGCGCTTTTACACAGGGACAGAAAGACAGATTTCCCATAAAAGAGAGCAACAAAACCTTGTAGAGTTGAGACAGGGAGAGGATGTGAGGGAGAAAGAGGGTGAGAGAGAGAGAGATTGAGGGAAGGGATTGTCTCCGCGATACCATCAGGGATGTGATCGGCACCACCATTCTGAACCACTTGAAATAAAGTGGATAAATGGATTTCTGTAGTCGTCCAAATAACACAATCACATCCCGGACTACTTTGTAGCGAGGGGGTTATTAGCAGGTGTGGTAGATAAATGAGAAAGAGAGAAAGGGGAGGATTTGGGGAGACAGACCAAAGACCATGGGGCTGAGCAGACATCCTTACCTTGGCTGAATCCGATTTCTTGTTGAGTAAACTTTTGCAAGCTGTGAGAGAGAGAGAGAGAGAGAGAGAGAGAGAGAGAGAGAGAGAGAGAGGAAGAGAAAGAAGAGGGTTTTAGTGTCCTCTCATCTCAGCATAAACTTTACTTCACTCAGTTCCATGCATCTTCAGCTCAACTCACCACCAGCCAGAGTATGGAGGAAGTTGCCATCGGAGCATCGGAAGGGTAGGCTTCAGAATGGATTAGTTTAGCAGGACGATACCCAGAGTGCATTGTACGATGAGTGGAACCCGAGCGGAGCACAATCTCTGTAACTAACCTCTGTACGCAGATGACACTTAACCTAACCTCACCTAACCTCACCAAACCTCACGCATGTGTAAACGTAGCCATAACCGTAACCAAGATTAATTATTTAAACCACAACAAAACCAGCGAATGTGATCCAGGGGTAAAGCACCCGTCCACCACTGCAGAGTCTAGGGGTGTGAATACACCGCAATGTATCCGGCCTGGCCTTGCGTCTATGCAAACACCATTGGCCGTGTTTGGGAGAGGAAGTCTCGTGGGAACCGGGCAATTGTGCGTCGCCGCTACAGGCTGGGCCAGCGGGGGTGTTGAACAGATGAGTAGGTGAGCAGAATGGCACACGAGAGCAGTGGCAACACAGAGATGTGTGTGGGTAGGCTTCAGTGGCATAACGAATACAATTGGGAGAATAAATGGGCAAAACTAATTGACTACTAAATGAAACAAACACATGTTTCATGCCTCAACATAATTGCCTGTCTCTAAACTCCACCGTCTCTTGCTGGTTGTGCATCATTGATCATGGGTATTGTCCTGCAAACCAATCTATTTTAAGTCCTACCATTTCATTAGCGTAAAATATTAGGTTATGGGGAATTGCTGGAGAATTTCTCTTTGGCCCATGGCAAATTGAATATATTTGATTGAAAATGATTGTTGGGCAACACAGGCGTGTCAGAATGGTGCATCTTCAGAAGTGCTCCAAAAATGACAATTTAAGTGCTACGTGCTATGACCACATTACTCAAGTCCAAGAGTCTTGTAGGCAGAAAGTTGTCTCCTCCAAAATTTTAAAAACAAAGCAACAGCGGAAATAGTCGATCTACCAGCTCACAACATGGCGCGATATTCCTGCCATTTTCACAGATTCTCTTTTAAAAATATGGTTAATTCAAACTGCCCAGGTAACAGCCTACGTTTAATGCACCAATCCGGGGTGTTTTCCTGTTGGGCCTTCGCAGGTTGCTACACTCTGCGGAATGCATCACCACACCATCATAACGCATTCATGGCCATCTGGGGGATACAGAAAACCTGAGAGCAAAGTAAACTTTTGTTCTCTCTCCATCCATTTCCTGTTTGTCTGGCAGGTCTGAACCAGAGTGATGGTCAGTCCTAAACAGCCGCCAAGACTCTTTATGTGGACGAGTCAGGTTAATGTAAATCAATGCTTTCCTTTAAAGGTTCCAGTCATCACTGCCGTCTGGTTGTTGCTACCCCTTTCTCTCACACAGCAGACAGCACACACATTGTTTTTTTTATATAGATCATTTATATATATTATATGATTTCACTCTAAAAAATAATCGCATGTTTCTTACCTTACGATAACAAGTGGGAGAAGGAAATGGGGAAGAAAAAAAGTGAATATAGAAATCGAGGGCACAGAATTACAATACATGAGAAGGTCAAGAGGGGCATAGCGTATTTAAGATAGCACGCCTGTGGAATTATCATGCTCCATGATCTTAGCGTACGTCTAGATGTTCTATTTTGGCTTGGCCATGCAGCATTCAAAAAGGAAACTACAGGCCCCAGGATGCATAGCTTTCATTCCACAATACAGGAGGAGAAGAGGGCCGATTGGCTTGTGCCCTTTTAAATAATCAGGACTAATGCCCCAGGAGAGCAGCCGACAGGCAGGATGCTCTCGGACAGCATGGGGGGGCCGTGTTCCAATAATAATCTCACAATGCTGCCTTTTCCCCCGCAGGGAGCATGATCACTGATCTGACAACGGCTGGATGGGTGTAAAACCAGCTGATCTACAAGTGGAGTGGGATGAGCTACTCCGTCCACGTGTCAGATAAGTGATTATTACCGGTGGAACAAACAAAGCATTGGGGCCTGATTTATACTTTGTGCAACACATGAGGAGCTTGTAGATCGGCATTTTCTTCTGTGTGCGAGCCGGGCGCACGACCAAGCACAAATCAGGCTTCAGGAAAATAATCTAAAGGCACGCCTCAGAAGTATATACTGTACTGTAGCAAGTACTATAACGGGACATCTACATGCGAGAGGCAGCAAGGCAAAAACAAACATTATCCTCATTTAAGACTAATAAAACAAATACTTCCACGTTTCCGTCATACTGTCTTAGGACATTGATTGGGTAAAGAGGGGGAGGTTCATAAGCAAACCGCAAAGCCTCGTCTCAGCCATTCTAAGGAGGGAGTAAAGCTGGCAGTTGAGAGCCACGGAGAACAGCATTGGCGGTAGTCGAGTGTCACCCATCGGATGAATGAGCCAATCAATCAGAGCTGAGACCAACGAGGAAGTCGTGGGAAGGGTTTGGTCTGAGCTTCCGTCACGTTGGAGCGATGATGTCATATACGTCACTGGGTGGCACTTACGAGCAGGGCGATCAGTCCGGTGTCTGCCTGACTTTTACAATCACGCCACCACTTTCATTCCGGAATCGCAGGGCACTCCCATCATGCATTGCATTCATCAACATTGCTTCAAACCATTCTCTAACCAGTGGCATTTTTTCCTCTCGACATGTCTTCTTCTCACAATGTTTCAGTTTCATTCAGTGTCTCCAGATTGATCCTAGGATCAGCTGCAGAGCAGAAGGGCTTCTCTAGTCTTTAAGAAAGGAAACGGTGACAGAGAATCCGGTCTGCTCTACACCTTGTGCTGCCTGTGGAAGAAAAATCCCAGGAGCCACCATTGGCATCGCCGACCTTCACCAACCCCCCCACCCCCCCGCTCCTCTCGCCCCGCCACGCCAGACCCCTCCCGGCGAGACGAGAGCAGCAGTCCCCGTTTAGATACTTTGATAGAAGAATCCAGCCTTCACTCCTCAATGAAGTCATGTGAGGAGGCGCTTGATTTTGTTATTCTTTTCAAAGTGCTAAACCTATGAGGAGGAAAAGAGGGCAACAGGACGGGGAAAGGGGGGGGTGGGGCAGGGCTCGCTGGGGATTTGTCAGGAAAGGCCGCCGCACATATACACTGACAGTGTACATGTGTACTGCGTGGGCAGACCGAGACAAGCCCCCGAAACAGCCCCTGCCCTCCCGCCCACCTCACAGTCCAACTCCCTCCTCCACAGCACGTCTCGACCTCTGATCAGTCGACGCGCCCCCACTCCCCTAAACCTCCCCTTCCGCCCTCTGAAGGTCAGACGATGGCAGCACGCCAACCCAGCTCCTGCCGGCTCCCAGCAGTGTCAGTCGCCCCCCAGATACACGCCACTCCCCATCCCCCCCATCCCAACCCCGTGATAAGCCCTGGACATTGGGAGTAAAGGGGGGAGGGGAGGGGGGGGGGGGAGGGGTAGTGGGATGAAAGTGGAGGAGAGAGGGGAGTGGTTGGGTCAGGAAGTTGGCTAATGTTCCCTTAATGGCAAAGATAAATATCTTGTCATTTGGGACTAGGGTGGAGGAAGAGGATATGAGTTGATGACTTGGTTGGTGTGAACTACAGAAATAACACGATTGATGGACGTTAAGGAGAGGCTTGTGTGTAAAATGGTAAATGGACTGCATTCATATAGCGCATTTATTTATATAGTGTTTTATTTATGTGTTTTTTGTGTTAAAAGTGTATGATGATGTCCGAGTTGTGCTCGTTGTGCCAAGTAGGGCAGTGTTGTCATATACAAATCTACAAGCCCATCTTTAATCTACCACGCATATCTACAAGATATCATCACCGCGACGCATCGTGGTCATGTGGATCTGCTATTTTCGGTGCGTGACAACTACTGTAAATACGAGCTTAGCTGAGTGCACGGTGAGTAACATTTGGTGCAAAATGGGGATGACCCGTGTCTGTCTGGCTCTCTGTGTGTGTGTGTGTGTGTGTGTGTGTGTGTGTGTGTGTGTGTGTGTGTGTGTGTGTGTGTGTGTGTGTGTGCGCGCGCGCGCGCGCGCGCGCGCGCGCGCGAGAGAGAGTGTTTGTGTGTGTTAAGTAAGAGCGCATGTTATTAGAGGTTGAGGGCAGGCTTGCAGAGGCTGCGTGCAGGGTAAACTATGAGGTTGAAGGAAAGGGGAATGAGCAGGGATGAATGAGCCCATTAAGATGAGATAACAGTTCGGTTGTTTTGTGCCGTTGTTCATTTCTTTTATCTCATCTTAATCTCGATGATTGTTGTGAGTGGACCCCCCCCCCCAAAGAAATATATATATAGCCAGGAAGTAGGCGTGTGTGTAGAGAGGAAGTGGATGGGCGTGTCTCTGGGACGTACCTTCCTGAGCCAGCGAGGCAGTGGAGGAGGCAACAGCAGAGTTGGTATGCTGCCGGCCCACTATTGGGACAGAAACGCTACAAGTTGGGAGGAGCTATTATGCAAGGTATTATTAGGACGGCCTTCACAGTGCGTATTAAAAAAAAATATATATATATATATATATATAACTCACACCAACTAATATTATACTGTTCAACCATGACTCTATAGCAACCAGCTGTTTCCAACCCTGCTCCTCAAAGGGATAGTTCATCCCCAAAATGACCTTTTCTATCAATTACTAATACTCACATGATGCCTTGAATTCATGGGGCTTTTGTTGTCGCATAATCATTCCCGAATCTCCGGTAGTAGACTCAAAGAGTCTCTGGTAGTACTCAAAGAATCTCAAGTGAGTCTCTGGTAGTAGACTCAAAGAGTCTCAAGTGAGTCTCTGATAGACTCAAAGAGTCTCAAGTGAGTCTCTGGTAGTAGACTCAAAGAGTCTCAAGTGAGTCTCTGGTAGACTCAAAGAGTCTCAAGTGAGTCTCTGGTAGTAGACTCAAAGAGTCTCAAGTGAGTCTCTGGTAGACTCAAAGAGTCTAAAGTGAGTCTCTGGTAGTAGACACAAAGAGTCTCAAGTGAGTCTCTGGTAGTAGACTCAAAGAGTCTCAAGTGAGTCTCTAGTAGTAGACTCAAAGAGTCTCAAGTGAGTCTCTGGTAGTAGACTCAAAGAGTCTCAAGTGAGTCTCTAGTAGTAGACTCAAAGAGTCTCAAGTGAGTCTCTAGTAGTAGACTCAAAGAGTCTCAAGTGAGTCTCTAGTAGTAGACTCAAAGAGTCTCAAGTGAGTCTCTAGTAGTAGACTCAAAGAGTCTCAAGTGAGTCTCTAGTAGTAGACTCAAAGAGTCTCAAGTGAGTCTCTGGTAGACTCAGAGTCTCAAGTGAGTCTCTGGTAGTAGACTCAAAGAGTCTCAAGTGAGTCTCTGATAGACTCAAAGAGTCTCAAGTGAGTCTCTGGTAGTAGACTCAAAGAGTCTCAAGTGAGTCTCTGGTAGACTCAAAGAGTCTCAAGTGAGTCTCTGGTAGTAGACTCAAAGAGTCTCAAGTGAGTCTCTGGTAGACTCAAAGAGTCTAAAGTGAGTCTCTGGTAGTAGACACAAAGAGTCTCAAGTGAGTCTCTGGTAGTAGACTCAAAGAGTCTCAAGTGAGTCTCTAGTAGTAGACTCAAAGAGTCTCAAGTGAGTCTCTGGTAGTAGACTCAAAGAGTCTCAAGTGAGTCTCTAGTAGTAGACTCAAAGAGTCTCAAGTGAGTCTCTAGTAGTAGACTCAAAGAGTCTCAAGTGAGTCTCTAGTAGTAGACTCAAAGAGTCTCAAGTGAGTCTCTAGTAGTAGACTCAAAGAGTCTCAAGTGAGTCTCTAGTAGTAGACTCAAAGAGTCTCAAGTGAGTCTCTAGTAGTAGACTCAAAGAGTCTCAAGTGAGTCTCTGGTAGTAGACTCAAAGAGTCTCTGGTAGTAGACTCAAAGAGTCTCAAGTGAGTCTCTGGTAGTAGACTCAAAGAGTCTCTGGTAGTAGACTCAAAGAGTCTCAAAGAGTCTCTAGTAGTAGACCCAAAGAGTCTCAAGTGAGTCTCCGACCGGTCATCAAATTATTGGCTTAGAGATGCGACAAAAACATAAATCTCCATGAATTCAAGGCTTCGTGGGGTGTGTAATTGATAGAAAATAAGTCAGTTATTGGGTGAACACCCTTTAACACTACCGGTTTATAAATGATGCATTTTCTATCCAAACAGGTGGTTACAAAAGGGCGATATCTTTTGTAAACAAATAAGTGCTAAATAGCTGTGATGTTCCCATAGCAACCATGGCTATAGACTATGGAATGTTTAGTCAGTAACAGTGTCTCCATGTATCTCTCTCTCTAGGTTTTTAATAAACAGGAAATACAATTTCCAGGCCAGGATACAAATTTAATCCAATCAGCAGAGAAAGCTCATACAGGATACAGGATAAACAAGTGGGATTTTAAGTGATGAAACCAAAAATTGGAAACTGGGACAATAATAAAACTCAAGCTGATAAAATCATCTTTCTCTCTCCTGATTGGATACAAATTGGTATCCCGATCAGAGAATTTCTTTTTCTGTTTGCCAAAGAGCTGGATACACCTTACAATGAATCCAACACAACTCTACACAATGACAGTGCTGTCAAACAAGTCCAGGTCATGAAGCTATCCATCTATGCAATCTGGATGGAAAAGGTTTTAATCTGCAACACAATCTTATACAATATGTAGAGAGAGGTGTCCCTGCTTCATCACTGCCTCAACTAAGGGGTCCTTGACTTGAAAAACATTGAAAATGCCTGCTCTATAGAAATAATTACCATTAGAGCACAGAACTTTTAACTATTGCAACTGGTCTTGTTTAGAAAAAACATTGCCACCGACACCGACTTGAATTGCTTTCACCTGGTAGGACAGAAACAGAAAGGTTACTTTAGTAACCATGGTTATTTAAGTAAGTGAGCGAAACATTTCGCTTATGGGAGGTTTTCCTTTGCAAAACCGAGCGGGCAGTTTGGTTTTGCAAAGGAAAACCTCCCATAAGCGAAATATTTCGCAAATGCTCACTTAAAATAACCCAGTAGCACCAGTGAGTGTTCTTGGGGAGCAGTGTTGGGAGCCGCGGTCCCGGTCAGCTATAACTTTATTAAAACAGCACATGCAGGCTACAGCCCTGTATTACAACAGATCCAACACAGAGGCTGGGATGAGGTGTGATAGAAATGGGCTAAAGCGAACAAAAAAAACCTAATATATATCAAGTCCGGCCCCTGACGGTTCACTATTATATAGGCCCTGCATGGCTGAAATCATTAGCAGTAGAATAATATGCTGGTGCCTTTCAGGCTGAAGACAGCTTGGGCTTCAAGCAAATACAACCTCTCAGTGGATATAAAACACAATCATAATGTTCACCTTTTTTGTCTCTCTTTTTTTTTTAAGCACCACACTTGACCCCAAACATAAAGCGCTCAATAAAATGAAGCACTCCCTCTCTCTCTCTCTCTCTCTCTCTCACACACATACACTCCATGTTCGATAGCAGAGGAGCACATACACACACACACACACCAGCAACGACAGAACACACACACACACACACACACACACACACACACACACACACACACACACACACAAAGGGGAGAGAAACATTAGCATGGGTAGGTTGTGTTATCAACAAGCCCACATCGAGTCTACATGGCAGACATACTGTAGATATGTTTGGGCTGCTTACAATTAAATCATGCTGCAAAAACATTGTATCACTATAAAACGTAACTCTTTAACACAATTCAGAAATTAACACAATGAACCTTATTGTAAACCCCAACGATTCAGCAAAGACTGTACGTTCACACACGCATATGGTTAATTATATACACTGGATGGTCGGGTTAGTGTGGGTGTGTGTGTGTGTGTGTGTGTGTGTGTGTGTGTGTGAGAAGGGGGGGGGGGGTCTACCCGTCTCCCTTCCTCCTCTCTTCCAGAAGAGTAAGAGGAGGGAGGGGGTGAAGGACGGCACCTACCCGAGAAGTTTCTGGACACCAGCATGGTGGTCAGAATGGCTCCCTGCAGGAGGAAACAGAGGAGCACAGATGTGACCGAGGGGCTCCATGACAGCGGTGGAAGAAGTACTCGCCTGTTTTACTTAAGTACAAGTATAAAAACTGCAGTGCAGAGATACTCTGTTACCAGTAAGGGTTCAAAAGGAGATACATAATTTACTTGAGTAAAAGTACAAAAGAATTGGCATCAAAATGTACTTAAAGTACCAAAGTTAGAAAGTACGCATTATGCAGAACGTCCCATTTCAAAGTTTTTAAATGTGTAAAATGTATTAAAATCTTTTGAAAATAGATTTGTGAGCTTGTAGATTTTTTTTCAAATGGCCCAAATGCATACAGAGCTGAAGGTGTTATATTAAGTGTGCATATAACATTTTATCTTGGCATCCCCCCCATGGGGAACAGAAATAGCAGAGCCCAGCAGTGGTGCTGGGGTGGCGGTGGGAGCAAACCGTGCATAACAACACCAGGAACGCATATGCAGAGGAAGGAACACAGGGAGAATCCAGACTCCAGGTGAGCTTAAATACCCCGCCCAAATGTTCAGCTGATTGCCACGTCAGCGAATGACATGTGGGTCTTGCATAAGACTGAATGAGCCCCTTGAGTATATCTGACTGAACTGACTCTGCAAGCTACGTATCATTAAATGTAGTGTAGTAACAGTACAATATTTCGACCTAAACATACCTCAAAATCATACTTACCGGTAAGTACGGTACTTGCATACACATAGTTAGTTACTTTATACCACTGCACACCATGAACAGGAAGAGATGGAGGGGAGGAAGGGGGGGGAGAGAGAGAGAGAGAGAGAGAGAGAGAGAGAGAGAGAGAGAAAGGCGAAAAGAGTGAGAGAAAGAGAGACAGAAGGCACAGATAGATTGGATGAAAAAAATAAAAGTACACTATAGTGGGTTCTAAGATGGTGACCTTGAGTTTTCGGCGAGCGTTGAACTTGCGGAGACACTCAACGGTCTCCTGCCTGTGCATCATGGAGGCCACTGTTGAACGTTGCTGTAGGAAGACAACAAATAAAAGTAATTTTAGACTGAAAGGTGTATTGAGTAGCCACTCTAGTCTAGACAGAGTATTGTCGTTACTTTAAAATAGTGACTCGAGTAGAACCAACTGTGTAAGAACTTTGTGTGTGTGTGTATGTGTGGGGTGTCTTGTCTGTACTTACGCAGACCCAAGGGTGCTTGAGTGCCTGGTCGGCAGTGATTCTCTTGGCCGGGTTGATGGTCAACATCTGGTTGATCAGGTTCTTAGCCTCTGGGGTCACCGTGTCCCACTCGGGAGACGGGAACTGAGGGAGAGAGAGAGAGGGACGGAGGGAGACAGAGAGGGAGAGAGACAGAGGGAGGCAGGCAGACAGGGAGGGAGGGAGGTAGGGAGAGGGGTAAAATATTTGTTTCACAATTTATCAGTGGTGTATATACTCAAGTATATACTCAAGCATTAAAAAGTACATAGCACGTTTTCTTGCACATAATTGCGCATGCATGGCAAGAGGGTCGCAAGAGTCCCTCCTTTAGAAATGTAGTAGAGTCAAAAGTACAATATTTCTAATTCAAATGTAGCGTGAAAGTCATCAGCTTGCAAAAAACAAAAAACTAATAATACTTAAAAAAAGTACAGCACTCAAGTAAATGTACAGTACCAAGTTACTGTCCAGTGTGACTTGTCCACCTCTGCAAAATATGGATTTGGAGAAAGCAGGGATGTGCAATCTGTTCCGAGTACTCAGGTACATGTACTCAAGGTGCTGTGCATTTGTTTTTATTGTTTTTTAAGTGTTAAATAGCTCTACATTTCCATAGTAATCATTGCTATAGTGTTTGTTGTAATGGTGGTCTCCGCGTCTCTCTCTCTCGCCATTAAAAAAACAAACAGAAAAATTTGCAGGTCGGGATACCAATTTCATCTAATCGCGAGAGAGAACTCAGACAAGATAAGAGGATAACAAGCGAAATTGGAAGTGAAGTGACGAAACGGTAAATGAGCTACTGTGACAAAATTGGAACTGGGACAGTATAAAATTGAAGCTGATAAATGGGTTCTCTTGATTGGATGAAATTGGCAACCCACTTGAAAATGAATTTTCCGGTTCATTAAAAAAAAGCTAGAGAGACAGGGCATAACAGTAGAGCTTTAACTTTAACAAAAAAACAAAACAAAACATAAACTTTGTTTCAACTAAACAATATCACTTACACCCCCTTTAGTCTCGCGATCTAATCAATGTGCGCTCATATATATTCAAATAAATCAATTAAGTCGTATTGTTTTATTAAAACGCCAACACGTAAGGCTTTCCATTTGAACAATCCAGCACAGAAAACCAACAAACTCTGCAGTGCTGATGCAGTCTCTCAGTGGATCTGTGAGGTAATAACATTACGCAAGCTCGCCCGTCGCCTCGTGCCTTCTCTGTATGCTTGAATCCCCAAATGAAAAACCATGGCAATGGCATGCTTATGATTGTCAAGTTGGCTGATGTAAATATTCTCACTACTCGTCTTGCGAGTGTGACTGTGGCCAGAATCATATATTCAGTTATTCACATTTATTAGCATTGTAAACACGTCTTTATTAATATTTGTTCAACCTGACATCTATATTTGGGGCATGGCATTATTATGCCAGTTTCGGCGAAAATGTTTCAAAACTTTATTCTATTTTCTATGAAAACAGGTCTACAAGTTCACAGCCTGATGTGACACGTTGCGAACTTGTTAGATCAGCTTTTTCTTTTTTTTGAGTATTCACAAGTTAACCATACCTACTCTTAAAACCGTTTACAGCACTTGATTTTGTTTTGGCACACTCCCCGTTTAGAAGACGCAGTTAACGCAGTTGTTACAAGTAGCCTATAGGTGCCTGGGCATTCAATGAAATTCCTCAAATGTGTGTCCAAGGCAGAGACAGAGAGTGTGTTCAGGAAGGAGACCCGATAGAAGAACCATCACTGATAATGTTCTTACCATATCAATAAAAAATATAGTTCCCATAGGAATACAGGCAGGCAGTGTCTGTGGAAGACCCCCCCCCCCCCCCCCCCCCCACACACACACACACACACACACACACACAGGAAACTGCATTGTAACCTGATTACCACTGAGACCAAGACTGGAGGTTACCCTTACCCCTGCGCTCGCTCACTCTCTTTCTCTCTCACACACACACACACACACACACACACACACACACACACACACACACACACAAGCCCCTCTGCAATGCGTCAGGGAGGCCCAGATAGGATCAATAGCTTTGGACTGGCTCTCAATTGGACACTATTAAACATTCACAAGCTACCTAGCCTGCACCCTGCACTGCACCCCCCCTTCCCCCAGACAGAGACAGAGAGAGACACACACACACACACACACACACACACACACACACACACACAGGCAGCACTATGTAACTTTTTAACAACTATATACTGTATCACAACATTATAAAGTTACATGTTGAAGCAATAATGAATCATCCTTCCATAAATGTATAGACTCCACCCATCTGACCACTTAACACGATATCAGATAACGGCCCATCAGATGGGTGGGCCGCATGCATTTTCAGAGCACGTTTATATCAATGATCAATCGGCTGAATGTGTTCCGGCTTGTCTCAAAGGAACCAACATAGTATGATTTAAAGACAAACTTTATATACTTGTTATACAATCATTAAAATCATAGTGTTTAGCCAATTATTCTGTGTCACTACTTGCAAGATCCTCACGGCCAACCGCTACATTAAGAAATATTAACAAACACAGACATGATCAGTTGTCACATGTGGGTATAGTCAGGCATACAGTATACTGTAATGATGGAGCCACGCACGCGCGCGCGCACACACACACACACACACACACACACACACACACACACACACACGCACACTTACATCATAGGCTCCAGCTTTGATCTGCTGGTAGAGTTTGTGCTGATCTTCATCCCAGAATGGAGGGTACCCCACTAACAGGATGTACAGGATCACACCTGGGACAACAAAGAGAAAGCAGTTTTTACAAAACAGGTCTACAAACTGTAATTCGGCCAGGCCTTGGCTTCCCCTTTTTTTTTTTTACACCAGTTTTCAAACCACACACACCTTACTGCTTTGAGCAGTTGAAAGGCACTTGTCCACAGCAAAATCTTGTGTTGAAACACTTGAACTTGGCACGTCTTAAAGGAGAATTCCGGACTAGATACTCCCCACATTGTTTTGTCCCAAATGGGCAGCCGTAAAAAGGTGAACCACCGTAACATAAAAAAGTGGGTCTAAAAAGTGGGCATCCTGGGTCGCCATTTTGAAAGATTAAAAGGGCACATAATGTGTTAAGGTAAGAAAATTCTCCTTTCGTCTCCACACTCTTTATAATTACACCTGTAGAGGGCCCAGGACAAGTGGGGACGTCTTAGGGTCTTTTTTTTAATGATATTAAACCGGATCTCTAAGATCTATTTTTTTTACAGGGCCGTTGCGAAGCAACGCCTTGTGCAGTGAGTGCTCAGCGTCATGTTTTTTGGCAAAAGGTATTTGGTTTTTTATAGGGACAAAAGAAGCAGACCCCAGTCAAGTAAGTAGGGTTTAATACAGTGGTTAATGCAGCAAATCATGGAAACCACACTCCCATCCTGTTTTCATTGGCTGTGCTGTGCGACGTCTGTTCACATGATGTAGCTAGCAATGTTAGCTAGATTAACACAGATTATCATCAAGTACTATGTGCAATTTGGAAACGGGTAATTAACATTTCCATCCACCACAGCTTGCCAAATCCGATTGTGGCTCGTCTACCGGCGATGCCATTGGCTGCTCTGGGTGGGCACTCGTCAGGAGTGTAGTGGAATTCTGGATTGATCGGTGAATTGTTGAGGCAATAGGAGTCGAGACAATATTTTAGGTTGTGGTGATGGTTATGTTTTAAAGGGATTGTTGTAATACATTGTTGTTGTTTATGATGTCACAGCCTGCAAATCCCACATTTATCAATGGGATTTGCCAGCAGATTTCACTGTTTTGCCTGTTTTGATTGCAGCTCAAAAGGCTTCCAAACAGCGAAAACTCCAGACCACAGAAATGTTCCACTGAATGTTTAAAGTTTAGTTTTTTTGGGTGTAATTGAGGTCATAAAACCTAAAGGAAAAACGAAAAATAAAAATGAATGCCATGAAACCTTTCATGTAAATGATATGTGGAGAAGTACAATGACACACAGCACAATAGTTATACTACTGTAGCTGCTTCAAGGACAGCCTGTACCAAAACAATAGCCGTCATAGTGGAGAGTCTGGAGACATCTACAATCTTACAAGCTACCAAATCAATCAATCAGACAGGTACAACTGAGGTGTGTCAACCCAATAGTTTTAGCCTGCAAACTGCTTAATAAAGATTTGCTGTAAATTATATCTGGCTAACCATAAAATAATAATAATAACAAGTTTGTTACTGCTTGACTTTGTTTTGAGACTCACCACAAGCCCAGATGTCTACTGGTTTGCCGTAGGGGTCCTTTCTCAGGACCTCAGGTGAGAGGTAGCCAGGGGTGCCTGCAAAACCTGCCCGAAAGAAAAACACAATTCACAATAAATGCCTTGCGTTTCTTTTTGCTTTGGTGAGGTTCAAGGGGCTCGCCAGCTAAATGGATAGATAAATATTACACCCGTGTGAAGTGATGGGCACTCTTATCATCATACATCATCTCAGTCCGGCTAATCAAATTTTGTGTCCTCACTTTTGTCTTCAATGCTTGTGTTTAGGCAATGTTTGTGTTTTTGTGCCTGAAGAAGGCACAAAGGCACCTGCCGAAACGTTGGTTCCTACTCTGCATCCTAATAAATAATCTGCACTTTGACTATCAGTGTGTGCGGCCACTCTTGTCTTTTTAAGACTTCTTTAAATGTTTGCGTTTACCCAAACACTCAAAACTGGCCATTCATTATCAATGGCATTCAATGTATGTGTTTGCACAAACACTCAAAACTGGCCATTTAATGTTTGTGTTTGCACAAACACTCAAAAATGGCCAGTCATTGTCAATGGCATTCAATGTTTGTGTTAGGACAATGTTTGTGTTTACACAAATACTCAAAGCTGGACATAGGAGAGTCTAGCACCCCTCAAAAAAGGGCATGGTAACGCATAGGCTTCAGAAGTGTGAAGCAGTCACTTCCATTATATGGGCACCACGGCGGGCCGTGCAGCATTCTTCACATGGGTGACCGCACTTGCCATGCATTTGGTTTGTATTTTATTTAAAAAAAAATGTTTTGTTTTTGTTTTTCAGTTAGCCAACCACTCCAACGTAAGTCAAATGAACTTCACACCAGAAAGCCAGCTCGGGTCATTGTACTTTAGCTTGGATCAGAGAGCTGGCAGTGCAATTTTACAGTTCTTTTAAAGTATAAGTCAGTAATTAATCGTCAACTTCAATGTTGTAATCGTCACAGCCCTAAATATGTGTTTGGATTATATGTTTGGGTTAATTGCCCAGCCCTACACTGTTGTACAGGGAGGGAGACAGCAGGCAGGCAGGCAGACGCCGTCAGCCTGATCCAAGCTAAAGTACAATGACCGCAACATGACCCGTCTCACCGCCTGGGTGAACGCCGCAGCACCCTAGAGGCCCTTACTGTTCATTGTTATTGGCTTTTGCCGTTCAAGTCCCTTCATCCAGCGGTTCCCAAAGTGGGGTCCAGGGACCCCCAGGGGCGTCCTTGAGGGAGTTTCAGGGGGTCCCCAGCTAAATGATAGTTTGGAACCAAATGGACCCTTATGGGTCTGTAACTCTGAGAGGATGGACCCTAACGGGTCCATTTGGCTCCATTTGTACACTACAATATAAATTGGGGGTCCCAGAGATAGAAATGCCATTAAATGGAGGTCTGGAGACTAATATGCATGTCAAACTGGGTTTCAGCCGTAAAGCGTGAAGTCTCGTCTATCACGAAGTCTCACGAGACTTCGCGAGCTCCATGCAAGTGGATGGAGCTCGTGAAGTCTCGCAAGGTCTCGCGATAGACGAGACTTCACGCTTTACGGCTGGAACACAGCAACGGGGTTACTATGCAGTAAAATGTCATGCTACACATACTGTTGATTTTCAAGCGACGGAAATAAGCGAATTAGCACTAAAACCCAGCACCCCATTCAGGGCTTATGGTGGGGTAGAGGAAATGGCCAATAATGCATTTTTGCACAAAATAATACCTGGACCACTTTGGTGCGGACCTAACAACTGCAACGAAAGGTAAGAAAGCCTTATAGCATGACATTCTCCTTTAATGTTACATTTCTGAAAATCTGTTGCCATTTTATTTTACTTCTTTAGTTTAACGTAACGCTCTGTAACCTTTCTTTGATAAGTGCTTTACAAATGGAGTTATTATATCACATCCGTTGTGTGTGTGTGTGTGTGTGTGTGTGTGTGTGTGTCTGGATGTGGGCCAACTATGTGGCGCTAAATGCCAGATATAATCGTAGATCAGATAATAGCCGCACTAATGTGTGTGTGTGTGTGTGTCCTTTTTACCAAACCAGGCCTGTTGGTCCCCCTGCACCTCGATGGCCAGGCCAAAGTCTGCCAGCTTCACTGCGGCTCCTTTCATCTTGCTGGCCAGTAACAGGTTCTCAGGCTGACACAAATATACAGTACACACACACACACACACACACACACACACACACACACACACACACACACACACACACAGTCACAGAGAGTAGTGGTCACTGGAGTGACGGTCATCGAGTTTCCTGCAGTGACGGCTGCTGCTGAGCTTTGAAAACTGTCACATTTGATGCATTTAATTTGACACACCTCAGAAACTGAATGAAAGCGCACGTGTTTGTGTCTGCGGGCAAGGTATTGGTGTGTGTGAGAGAGAAAACAATGCCTTATTTATGCTCAGTTTCGCGCCAATGTCATACATAGAAAATAGCCGATCTACAAGCTCACAAAGCGTGGCGCCCACGACGCTTTGTGAGCTTGTAGATCGGCTATCTTTGGCACGCCCGCGCAATCAAAGTATAACTCAGGCTTAAGAGAGGAACGGTGTGGTTGAGATTCTTGCTACAGCGCCATATATGGGCATGGGTTCGTAACCATGGATACCACTTGGGAGTCATTTAGGCAGCACTGCAGACTGCATGCTAAATGGAAAGTGTACTCTCTTCTGCTTGGAGCGTGCGTGTGTGCGTGCACTTATATTAACCCATTAGGATCTGAGGCCGATTATACATCGCCATTTTCAGCTTTAAGGGTAAGGGGTTAAAAATGGCCCCCTGAAAAATATTTAAAATGCCATTCATAAAATTGCTGTCCAAAAAGGTGGAAGTCCTCTCAATGATGGTAACAGAAATGCACATATGTGCATGTGCACGCGTGTGTGTGTGTGTGTGTGTGTGTGTGTGTGTGTGCGTGTGTGTGTGTGTGTGCGTGCGCATGTATGCGTGTTCTAAATGGCTGTTGTTTGGGCAGTTTGAACATGAAGAGCTGCAGTAAAAGCCCCACTCAGGATAAAAGGCCAACAAATCAGACAGACAGGAGCAGAGGTAATGCGGTTATACTCTGACCCAGAGCGCAGGGGGGGGGGGTGCGCGTGTGTGTGTGTGTCTGTGTGTGTGTGTGTGTCTGCAAACACATCCACACCACGCAAACATGCGCGCCAGCCGGGGTCCAAAACGTTGGTCGCAACTCGCTCGCTTTCCATTTATTCTGTGGAAATACTGTAAAAACGATGGTGATCGTGTTTGCTGTGATTGATGTCCAAATCCAATCTAAGGGGTTAACCTCTTAAAAGCCTCCAGACCAGTGGTTCTCAACCAGTGGTCCGGGGACCACCAGTGGCCCTTGAGGGGTTTCCCTAGTGGTCCCCAGCTAAATGAGTTGGTAACCAAATGGACCCTTATAGGTTGAGAGTTAAATTATTGTTACACATCTGCATTACTTAAGTTAATTTACAGTCTACACAATTAAGAGAATGTAGAAGAATTGTTATTTTGATCAACGTTGTCCTGTTATCTCTCCTATGGTATCAACGTCATTATTACAGCATGGAGATGTGTTAAATATTCTTTAGTTTTGGGTCTGCAAGGCTAAATGTCATCAAATGGTGGTCCGTGGCTGAAATGCAGAATGAATAATGGACCTTGATGACATGAAAAGGGTTGAAACACACTGGGTTTCAACCAGTGGGTTCTCCAGCTTTTCTGGGTCAGGGCTTCAGACCACGAGACCGCAACCACCCCACCCGTCTGAACACTTAAAGCCTCATTTGTACTTAAGTTATGTGCTGGTGTTGTGCTCAGTAAATGGCAGATCTACAAGCTCATGGCGTGTCACGAATGTGACGTGTGGTGAGCTTGTAGATCTGCTATTTACCAGCATGCAACCCAAGTATAAATGAGACTAAAGTGGTGCTCGGAGCATGTTTGTTTTAATGATCAATCAATTGATCGATTGTGTTCTAGCTTGGACCAATGGAACCAACATAGTATACTGTTTCCATATACTGTATGAGTATCTCAATTAAATCTTTTTTTTTCATAATTTTAAAGAAAAAATACTTAAAGAAAATGCAACATCCTCACGGCCCACAGGTTGAGAACCGCTGCTCTAGCCTTACTTGGACCGGAGTTGGCCCTGAACTTGAACGTCTACGCCAAAAATAGCTGATCTACAAGCAAGCTCATGACGTGACCCTTTTGTCAGTTCTAAATCAGCCATTTCTGGCTAATATTCCCCTGCTGGGGTTCATAATAATAATCATCCAATTGGGGGAAAAAAAGAAAAAAAAAAAAATAGATAGATAGATAGATAGATAGATAGATAGATAGATAGATAGATAGATAGATAGATAGATAGATAGATAGATAGATAGATAGGAGGGCGGTTCTTTCCTTGCGTGTCGGCCAATCAGCGAGATAGAGGGGACAATCCCCGCGCCACTCAGGAGGCTGTTGTCATTTGAGTTGTCATGGCAACCCCTGAGGTTCATCTGCGCTTTTCGCCTCATCTCTTATAATGCACCGTTTCACAATAGTCACAACAGTGTGTGTGTGTGTGTTTGTGTGTGTGTGTGTGTGTGTGTCATCTTTCCTTGCCATTGGTGAGAGTCAACCTTCACCAACATGTGTTGATGCCTCGCCTGTTCTAAACTTGCACGTGCCCCCATGAGTGCACACGCACGCGCACACACACACACACACGTGCACGGTGCGCACGGAGGCTTAAAGCAATGTTCAAGGGCAGCCATGACAGACAGCCAGAAAGAGAGAACACATAAGTCAAGGGTTCTCAAAGCCAGGTCCACCCAGGGGGTCCCCAGCTAAAGTAGTTAGAATAGCATCAAAGTCATTCCAACCACATATAAAGGGTATGCGCATGCATCAAGTGAATGGCAAATCGAGTGGCAAAGTGAGTGGCAAAGTGAATTTAATGTTGTTTAAAGTCATTCTGACGATTAAAAAATATTCACAATACTCTTAAAGAGACTCGTTGTGAGCTTATACATCGAACGTTTAAAAGATATATTATTAATAGGCTACTTATTTTACACAAATCTTCTCGTATGGGGGTCCCTACTAGCACAAATAAATTCGGATGGGGGTCCGCAGCAGCATGACAACACATATCGATTTGGGGGTGGAGATTCAAACCAGAGACAGAGAGAGGTCACTGTCAGGCAAAAACCTCTTCATCAAATGATCTCCATAATTTAACTTTTTATGTTTTTCTTTTCGAAGATTAATACCCTACTTTGTCACACTACAGTCAGTGTCACACAACAATAAATAGCAAAAGCAGCAATTGCGATGTGTTTTGGGCTTGTAGATCTGCTTTTTTTTTTTGCTATACTTTAGATTTTGAATCCTGAAAAGTAAGCGTTTTGGACATACAAGGTTTCCACCCGACAGACACGGAAGCGCAAGATGGAGCGACGTAGAAGCTCCATGGATGCATGCGTTGCCATGGCCACGAGCGGAGGTGTGTGTATGCGTGTGTGTATGCGTGTGTGTATGCGTGCGTGTGTAAGTGCGTGTGATGTTTCCACGGAAACGGGAAGGCACTCACCTTGAGGTCTCTGTGTACAATATCGTGCTGGTGGATGTGATTGACACTCTCCAAGATCTGACTAATGCACTGACTGCACAGAGAGACAGACAGACAAGACAGAAAGAGGTAAATAAATGGTGCATTTATATAGCGCCTTTATCCAAGGCGCTTTACAGAGATTGTGCATTACATTCACCCATTCACACACCGATGGCAGCGGAAACCATGCAAGGCACCAACTAGCACATCGGGAGCAATTAGGGGTTCAGTGTCTTGCTCAAGGACACTTCGACAGTAAATCTGGGGGAGCCCGGGTTCGAACTGGCAACCTTACGGTTACCATCCAGGCACTCTACCCCTGAGCCACCGCCGCCCCCAACTTGAGAGGACAAGACAAGGATTTCAATTATTGGTCTCGTTACAAGAAGAAAAAAAAACACATCATTAGAACTCAAAGTGTGTGTGTGTGTGTGTGTGTGTGTGGGGGGGGGGGGGGGGGGGGGGAATTAGTTATTGAAATTTAAATTAGTTTGGGAAAATCATTTTTCTCTTATTGGGGTCTTTGGCAACAAACTATTTTCAGGCAAGGGTCTGTGTGCTAAACATCAATTTGGGGTTCCTCGACATGAAAATGTTGTAAATGCCTTGATTTCTGATCACAAAACAATAATTATCGTTTACCTTTCTTTTATAGTTTAACATTTGAACTAGTTTATCAGAATGAAGTTGCTTTACATAAACTAATAAAAATCCTATGCATTATTATTATAAAAACGACGAAAAGTGTTTCCTGAAGAGCATGATAAACAAATATCTAACGAATGATTTTATGATTTGAGGTATTCACACATTGACACAGCTCCTAATGGCAGGTTCCATGAGGAATCCACTGCATAGACATATATTAATTACTTACTAAAACTGATCATGCATGTGATTGTTTGATACGATTATGAATTAATGTCCTTGTGCAGTTGTACTACATCACTCCTCAAAATCACCACCACCGTCGTTCAGCAAAACCAGCTAAATGTAGGTCAAGGTGAAATCCACAACACAATTCAAGGTTAACTTTTTCAAATGTTTTCAAAATATTTTCCACAACTAAAAACGTAAAAGGAGCTTTGCAGTATGATCTGTTGAAATGCGAGGCATTGTGAGCTTGCAGATCTGCATCTTTTTTTTTCCTCTTTTTTTTTGTTTGTTTAAATTGTCAGGGAATATTATCAGAATAATCTGGGAATACATTTCTTCACCAATGTGTTTGTAAAGGTGTTTACTAACACATCCCACATTGGTTTCTATTCAACCACCCAACCAACAACCAATATATGGCAAAATGTTCAAAATTTCATTTTGCATTAAGTAGCATGTGACACATCAAACTAGGGGGTTTTCATGATTCTGAATCCATTGCAAGCATTTGTTTTGCAGAAAAACACTCCTTTGGCAAAAAATTGCCATAGCCGTCATCACAAAATGTGACAAGGTCAGCACATTTGGGCTCATTTGTGCAATGATCGAATTTAGCCCAAGAAGTGTTTTTCGTGCAAAACTAATGCTTGGAATGGGTTCAGAATCATGAAAAATCCCTAGTTTGACATGTCACATGCTACTTAAAGTATAATTAAATTTAGAATATTTTGCCATGTATTGGTTGTTGATGGTACCCCAACTTTCAGCAGCTGTCAAATTATCCTAGGGTGGTTGAATAGAAACCAATGTATGACACCTTTACAATTTAAAACACATTGGTGAAGAAAATTCTTAGTAAGAAATGTATTCCCAGATTTTATTAATATCGCCTGACTATAAAGGACCGTTTCAACCATTTTCAACCCATCTTCATAGAAGTGATCCTCGCTCTTTCTCCTTGACACAGTTTGTACGCACTGTGTGTTTCAGAGGAGGAATGTAGACATCTCAGAAACCTGCCTTTTGTCTGGGTGGCACAGGTTTGACCGCAGGCATCCGTATTGTGGGGGAAAGCCCTCTCAGAAAATAGCAGATCGACAAGCTCACAAGTCACAACGCGCCGTTAGCTTGTCGATTGGCTATTGTCAGTGAAAGCTTCCCCCCACAACAACAGAAAATACACTAGTACAGAGCCCTGAGGGGCTCCCCTCAACCATATGTGGTTGAAGTGGGTTGAAGTGCCAGCCCACCACCGGTACTGGACAGGTACTGTAGTGTGCTTCCTTTTCCTATCGTTGCCTCAGGCTTGGCCGGGTGCACAACACAAGTGATTGGGGACGCTGGAAAGAGTGTTCTGTCGCTGTACTAGTGTCTCCTACTGGTAGGCTAGGGCAGTGGTTCTCAACCTTCTCAGGCTAAAAAGGTCATGTCACGTGGGGACCCCCCTGGAGCTCCCGACCCACAGGTTGAGAACCACTAGCTGAAACAGCCACACACAGTGAGTGCCCTTACCTGTCAGGTAAAAATAGAGCTCAACACTGACCTACCGAGTCCACCCGTTTCCAGAAGCCCATTAATTTACTGATGACATGAACTGCAACCATAATCCTTTTGATTCGGGTCGAAAAAAGGGATTGGAAAAACGCCAACAAAAAAAAAATAAAAATAAAAAGATGGCTTAGGTGCAAGAGTGTGTACATATTTTAAGAAACCCACTAGAAGCCTGCTTCTTCTTAACGTTAACCTTTGTCAGTGTTATGGTGTAAACTATGCACACAACCATCCTTCCAGGCTATGGGATCTGAGTGGTAAACAGTTCTAAACTCGCATGACATTCACGAGGGCAGCAATAATACCATAGTTAACACGACCAATCAGACAGTTTAGGATTGTGTGGGGTTTATTTCTAAAAACATTGCTAATTGCTAAAAAATTAGAAAATAAATAAATAAAGAATAAGAAAATATGTTTTCTTTTACACTATTTAATACGGACTGGTGGTTTCTAACAGGAATATATACCCTTGTTTCACAACCATGAGACAGGGGACCATGCTGCACCCAGGGGACATGTGGCTGTGTCCACAGTGACAGAGGACAGCGGCTGCACCCAGGGGACATGTGGCTGTGTCTACAGTGACAGAGGACAGCGGCTGCACCCAGGGGACATGTGGCTGTGTCCACAGTGACAGAGGACCATGCTGCACCCAGGGGACATGTGGCTGTGTCCACAGTGACAGAGGACCATGCTGCACCCAGGGGACATGTGGCTGTGTCCACAGTGACAGAGGACAGCGGCTGCACCCAGGGGACATGTGGCTGTGTCTACAGTGACAGAGGACAGCGGCTGCACCCAGGGGACATGTGGCTGTGTCTACAGTGACAGAGGACAGCGGCTGCACCCAGGGGACATGTGGCTGTGTCCACAGTGACAGAGGACCATGCTGCACCCAGGGGACATGTGGCTGTGTCCACAGTGACAGCAGACCATGCTGCACCCAGGGGACATGTGGCTCTGTCTACAGTGACAGGGGACCATGCTGCACCCAGGGGACATGTGGCTGTGTCCACAGTGACAGCAGACCATGCTGCACCCAGGGGACATGTGGCTGTGTCTACAGTGACAGAGGACCATGCTGCACCCAGGGGACATGTGGCTGTGTCTACAGTGACAGGGGACCATGCTGCACCCAGGGGACATGTGGCTGTGTCTACAGTGACAGAGGACAGCGGCTGCACCCAGGGGGCAACTGGACATTCATATACTGGGGAGCAACCAATGTGAAGACAGATGTGTGTGAGTGCATCACAGCCTGGCAAAATCTCTCCTACCTACAGCCAATTACGTCCTCATCCCCGGGCTAACAGGGGGGAGGGGGGTGATCTACGCTATACAGCCAATGAGGTTTAACCACTTAAACCCTACCAGGCCGGATGAGAACTGCGACTGAAAAGTGTCCAAGCGGAAGTACAGGAACGTGTTGTGCACATCCGTTTACATTCCGCAGGTGATTGGTCGAAAAAGACAGCTACTCTCTTTGCCGCTAGTAGCCATTTCATTTTATTTTCTCCTCGTGAGATGAGAAAAGGTTTGGGAATGATGTTACTTAAGTCCCATTTTATAATTCAGCTACTTGAAAATAGTTGCGTCACTCTGGACATGCTCCAGCCAGGGTGAAAGGTCAAGCTTGGCGTATGCGTGTGCGTTAACTGTTATGTGTGTGCATTTGTAAATGTGCATCTAAAGCCCTCCCCCTTGTGCAGAACAACACAAAAGACCCCTTAATCCAATTAGACAGCAGACCCATAAGCCAGCACCACACAGCAACAGTAGGAAGACATGGGAACACATGGGCAGAGGAAAGCATAAATCAGTGTTGAGCTTGACACCAATTTTGTTTTTTTGTTTTTTGTTTTAGTCTAATCCTTTGAATACAATTTAATGATTTTTTTATTTGTTCATATTTTATGGAATGTTTCAGTGTTAAAAATAATTTTAGTCGACTGAATCTACAGTTGATTTTGTCGACTAAAATGTATTTTACACTTTGTTGCATGTTGAAAACAGCCGATCTGCAAGCTCACAACGCGTCGCAGCATGAAGCGTTGTGAGCATGTAGAGCTGCTATTTTCAGATACATAAAATTACTTTTCTTACCTCCCTGATATTAGCGTAGTTTTTATTTAGTTTTTATGTAGTTTGTCAGTGAAAAAAAGGTAGTCGACGAACAATTTTCGTCATAGTTTTAGTTGACGCAATCAACACTGGAGAGGACGACAGCGTAGGCAGTAGGAGACAAAGGAGACTATAGTGTTGGACTGGAGAGATGGGAGGAGAAGAGAGAGAGGGTAGCATACTGATGCACTCGTTGACACCAGGAATGCAGTCGCTGACAGGAATACAAGCAGACCAATAATCACCAGAGGGGGGTGTGTGTGTGCATGCGCATGTGTGTGTGAGAGACGGAGAGATTGTGAGTTTGTCCGTGCCTATGAATCCTGCTCTTATTATTTCGTCTATGTTTCATACACAGTAAAATCCTCAGTGTTAATTCAACTCTCTTGACAGCAGGCAAATGGAAACGAACGAGTTCTTGTGTCGAGTTCCGTTGGCGACAGCAGCACATACCTGGCATCTGCCAGTTCATTATTTCGCCATGTTCAATAGGCTACACAGTAAAATCCTCAGTGTTAATTCAACTCTCTTGACAGAGGGCAAATGGAACTGAACGAACCCGTTTGTACTCTCAAAAAGAGGGCCGCGTTTTAGAGCGAGTTCTTGTGTCGAGTTGCGTTGGAGACAGCAGCACATACCTGGCATCTGCCCGTTCATTATTTCTCCATGTTTAATAGGCTACACAGAAAAATCCTCAGTTTTAATTCAACTCTTGACAGCGTGTAAATGGAAGTGTACCCGTTTGTACACTCTCAAAAAGAGGGCCGTGTTTTAGAGTGAGTTCTTGTGTGTGGACTAGTTCACCATGGGAGACAGTAGCACATACCTGGCATCGGCCTCACTGTAATACTCCCGGGCTACAATGTCTTCAAACAACTCTCCCCCTGTCACCCTGAGAGACAGAGACAGAGAGAGAGAGAGTGGGGGCAGAGAGAGAGACACACAGGGAGAGAGAAAGAGAGAGGCAAGGCTGTTAGCATACACATACAAACAGACCATAGTCACGCGCATGGATACAATCTCAAATGTCACAGCGTGTGCACCCGTGCGTGCGTGCGTGTGTGTGTGTGTGTGCACGAAGAAGATACTCACAGGTCAAAGACAAGGTAATGAAAGCCTTCCTCTGAAATGCTGTCATGGAGTCTCACTGCAAGGAGAGAAAGAAACGGAATGAGGGGGAGGAGAGGTGAAGGGGATGGGGATGGGGGGAGGCAGAGAGGGAGAGAAAGATGGGAATGAATGCAGGAACAGTTAAAGCAAACAAAAGGAAATTCTCCACAGCTTTTCAACCTTATCGCTCCACGTTTATCGGCAGGAGTGATGATCAATACAAGGTGTTAAGTCCGTCAAAGATCTCCTTGTGGCCGACGAGGCAGGAAATCGAAAGCGCCACAGTTCATAGTCGCTTGGACATAATCTTTTTTATTTGTTAAATAAAAGAAGTTAAAGAACCTACAGTCATTCTCCTGTCTGCCACTAGGTGTAATAATGGGTTTAAGAACTGATCGAAACCATGCCTTCGCATTGAATTCTGGGGATTGCAGAATTAACGCCACAAACTGTGACGTGGGGACATTCCCATGAATAAATCCTACCCCATCGCCCTGCAGGCCATGCTACGAGCTTGTAGATCTGCTATTTTTTTTGTTATCTTGAATATTTTTTAAACAAACCTTTTTAACTCAAATCTTACTTCTGGCGATCCCTGGAACATGATATTTTGAGATGGCGGTCGGGGGCCAAATTCATATCATTTTGGAGGGTCCTTGACCCCTCGACATGAGAACTGAGTGAGAACCACTGTAGCCTGGAAACCAGACCAGAAAAAAGAAATCCCTGGGGAGATTGGTTTGGCACACTTACATTTAGCTCACCCCAGGGTTGTGGGTGACCAATCAGAGCCCACTATGCAAATGGTAATCCGTTTGTATCAGTTTCCCCTTGGAAATAAATCTTCCACATCGAAGTTCCAGACTAATATCTAGTATCTAGTTATAGTATACATTACAGCAACTTAAGCTTTTCAGAAAACCGTTTAGAAAAACATTTTCAGAATCTGCCTCAGGTCTTAATTGAGAAAACGGCAAGCACAAATGTCCTTCTTCAGCGCTGAGGAAGACCTGTTGGGTAACTTGAAAAGCATCCATTGTATGTCCATGGAGAGGTAAACAAAACCATGGGAAAAGGACATTCATCGTTTCATGACATTGTCTCCTTGAGACTTGTTTATTAATCTGGAGTGTTGCGGGCCTTCTGCTCTGCAGTGCTTCCCCTTAGGGAATTTAAAATATATTTTCCAGGAACACTTGCTAGATGCATCCCGCATCTGAGATGTGATATTGGCATAGTTAATATAGCAGTAAAATCAGCTTAACACTTCATTATAAGCCCTCAGAAATATGCATCAAGCTCTATTAATAATAATCACACATAATGAAAGCATTCTATAATGACTTAATAAAGTCATTATATAATTATAATCTTTGACTTTATAAGTCATGTCATGATTTCATTATGAGTTCTTATGTTGTTAAGTTGTTATAATGCATTGCAAGTGTGTTTATAGTGCATTATAGGCATGGGATGAATAGCCAGTATTACCAAATTCTGTCTGTTTCGGTCATTCTGTCTCCCTACAAATCCTGTGATGCATTTGACGGGCAAGCACCCGCCCGGCACAGGCGGCACACCCGTTTCAGTCCATGACCACAATTACATTAACCTTATTCATATTTTCTAAAGTCAAGTTCACCATTTTGCTACAAACACCACAATAAATTTAAAAAAATGACAATTTCACAGCCCACCAAGGGCCAAAAAGCTAGCATGCACAGGTTGTACTGTTCACATTGATAATAATTTACCCCACTAACATTATAGGGTAAACCTTTCAACACGACTTGGACGATGTTTCAGAAAAGCGAAAATGCTAAAAAAATAAATAACTAGAAAAAGTGCCCTTCCGGGCACAGGTCTCCACCAGGTTATCCACAGATCCGTGCAGTTAGAGGTAAAAACACTTTTCGGCCAGTTATAGCGCCACCTTGAGGCTGAGTTGAAATTGTTCATGTGGCATTTCGTCCTCGGCCTAGTGGGAATGTGGGTGCACAATTTCACGGAAATCACGCGATGTGTTCATGATTTGCAGCATTTTGTTTGAAACTGAGCACTCCTGTGAACTTTGGAAGCCAATCTTAACCAATCAGGATGGAGTCTGATAAATCTGAAAGACCCGTTTCGTTGAATGGCTCTAGAGAGACTGTGTACCAATTTGCGTGATGTTTGGACAAAATCTGTAGGTGTACTGTGCAAAAACTTGTTTTGCACAAAGCGGCCTCCTGGTGGCGCTATAACAGGCCGTTCTGGAAAGTTTGGGGCAGAGGTTCATCGTTGGCATCCAGGGAGTGTGTGTGCAAAATATGGCATCGACCGGGTTAACGGTGGCCGAGATTAGCTGTTCACGGACACACGGACGGACGGACGGACGGACACACGGACGGACGGAGTGCAAAACATACTCTCCCCACATGCCTTCGGCCTGGTGGAGACAATAATTAGACTCTTCAGTGTTATGGGCTGCTGGGAAAGTTTGCCCTACAGTGAATATATAGTAACACACAGATTATATTTCAAATGGGCACTCGGGCAGCGCAGTGGTAATGTAGCTGCCCACCAGACAGAGTCTGGGGGTTCGAATCCACCATCCATGTTCAAGCGTCTACTCAATATGAACACAATTAATAGTAATAATAATACTAATAGCTGCAAGAAGCTATAAGACGGGGTCATGCCCAAAAAGAAAAGCGCTATAAGCAATATACTAGAGGTGCACGCTTATGAAATTATGACCGATTATTTGTAGGGTCATAACTGCCGATACCGATTCTGACTCCGATACCGATATTATACAGAGGACCACAATGGAAACAAGCCTAGACCCTAGGGGCTTGGCCCAACACCAATAGGACTAATTAGACCGTTCCTCACCCAGGAGTCAGCCCAACTCCTAATCCAGACAACAGTCTTGTCAAAACTTGACTATTGTAACTCCCTCCTTACTGGCCTACCGGAATATGCACTTAAAGGTATATTCAGTGATTTCACTTAATTCAAATATCACTTATTTTTTTGTTTTGTTGTGATAATCCTCCCTACTATAGAGTGTGCTGGCCATATAAGGAGTTCCTCCCTGTCCCCAGTTAACCCCTGGGGGTAAAAAAAACCTTAGGTTTCGTTTTTGACTCTCTATCCTGATTGGACGAAAGGCTGGGTCCGACAGCCAAAAACGAAACCTAAGGTTTTTTGAGTGAAATCACTGAATATACCTTTAAGCCAAAATTCCGCAGCTCGCTTGGTCTTCAACCAGCCAAAATTCTCACATGTCTCCCCCTTCTCCGCTCCCACCACTGGCTCCTGGTCGCTGCCCGCACAGAATACAAAACTCTGATGCTGGCATTCAAAGCAACCAAAGGTATGGCTCCCCCATATCTTGCAAGTATGATTGGACCCTACAAACCCTCCCGCTCACTCAGATCAGCCAACGCAGGGAAGCTGGAAGTACCCTCACTAAAAACGCCGGGACAACGCTCCACTCGATCCAAACTCTTCTCCCATCTGGTTCCAAAACTGTGGAATGCACTTCCCGTTACAATCAGAACTGCAGCCTCACTCCCAATCTTCCACTGTAGTCTGAAAACCCACCTTTTCAGACTCCATCATGGCCCGTAGCACTTACCGTAGCACTTACGCCTTAGATAGCACTTTTTGTAGACACATTCCGATACCGATAAGGCCAATTTCCGATTATGCTACCGATTAATCGTGCAAGCTTCAATTGACAGTCCTTTGTCAATTGAAGCCTAATTTTGATACTGACGCTTAACGCCATTGCCGAAGACCTTTGTCAATTGCGCTTTTATAGTGCATTCGATCGAGCGACCCATAATGCTACTTACGTTACCTAGCTGTGTTGTTAGCACAGCACTGGATCTTCCATTTTAGATCCATTTCTTTCAATCGCCTGTATGTCCTATTCCTTGTCCCAGATGGCATTTTTGGTCAAAACAACGTGTCTTTGACGGCATAGAGCTGACGATGTGGAGCTCCCCAGAGCTCCGGTCTGGATTCACATTGTAAACAAGGCCTGCCCAGCTACGTGTAGATTCCTAGGTTATGTCTACTGCTAGCTGACCGGAAATGGCAGCTTTTCAAAATAAGAGCTCAAATAAAAAAAATGCTGGCGTCAATTAGATCCTAATTTTTCAATAAATGCTAGCGGGCAATGGGTACATTTTGTGCCCAAGACGTCCACAGACGTCCTATGAATTACCGCATGTAGTGCCCAGGACGTCTGTGGACGTCTTGGTTAAAAAAAAGTAAAAAAAAGTGGGCACCCTGGGTCACCATTTTTAAAGATTAAAAGGGCACATAATGTGTTAAGAAGAAAATGAACTTTTGCACAATATTCTAATTCAATGAGATGGACCTGTAATATAATGACATGCCCCAAAATAGGTTAAACTAGGTTTAATGAATGAATGTTTAACGTGGTGACAGTGACAGACGGTGTTCCTTAAACCCATTAAAACCAGGACAGCATCCGTGTCATTTTTAATTTTTGCGATATACAAGCTTTTTGCCGATATACAAGCTCACACAGCGTGTCACTTCGTGCTGCAAGCTTGTACATCTGTTATTTTTTTAACTTTCTTTTTCTTTTTTTGTAATCTTGGGAAGTGTGAGAACTAGTGATTTAGAAGGATTTTGTAGAATTGACCTCGGGTCCTAATGGGTTAAAAGGCATGACAATATAACTGGCGGTGGCTGGCATGATGATGATGAAGCAGGTTGCAGGTTACACAGCCCAGTCTGGCGACAGCAGCACAGGACAGGACAGAACGGCCATGCCGGGGTTATGTAAAATAAAAGTATCAGTTGTATAACAATAAGACGACGACGCAGGAATAGGATGGCCCTGCAGCACGAAACGAGAGAGAGAGAGAACGCTCACTCCTCCTCCCATCCTCCAACTCTCTCTCTCTCTCTATCCATCTGTCTCCCACTGCCGCTCTCTCCTCTCTCTCCATCCCATCTGTCTCTTTCCGTGCCCTCTTTTTGTCCAAAGTTTCAACCAGGCCCGTGTTGGTATATGTCAAGAGAGGGGGGAGGGAGCGAGACGGAGAGAGAGAGAGAGAGAGAGAGAGAGAGAGAGAGAGAGAGAGAGAGGAGGCGAGGGGTGTGCTGTGTGCCTGGGGGGATGACAGAGAAACTAGGACAGCGAAGAAAAGAGGAAACTAAGGAGGAGGCCAGTTAAAAAAGGTGTCGCTGGTTTAGCAGTAGCACCCCCTGCCAATATCCCCTGCACCCACGACCCTCCATTCCTGCTCTACGCAGTGGTTCTCAAAGTGAGGTCTGATGGACCCCCCCCCATAGGGGTCCTTGCGGGGGTTCCAGTGGGCCACCAGGAAAATTTGTACATTTGTATATTTTTTACGACAGGCTGCAGCTATTGCTCTGCATGAGACTTGGTGCTTAAAAAAATCTTGCATTACAGCTGGAATATTTGGAATACAGTGGAATATTTTCGAAACATTCTAAACACAGATCTCCACCCGCCCTGCCCGACAAAAAGAAATGAATGTGTCCTTGACATGACAGAGATCGATAACTACCGCTCGACAACACCACTCCTCAGGGATGCCGAATAGTCTTTCAGGGACTGGTTAGTCCTGGGATAACAGTCAGCCAGGTGAATGCAATGTTACTGTAGCTACCTAAACCTGCATTGCCAGGCATCCCTGAGGAGTGGTGTTGTAGAGAGGTAGTTATCGATCTCTGTCATATCAAGGTCACATGAATCTTTGAGTCGGGCAGGGCGGGTGGGTAGCATGGCATTGGTCCGACATCCTGTTAGTCCGACCATTACTAACACTATCCCAAACCCTAACCTCACAGGAAGCCACGGGTGATTTGTAACACGTGTAGTGAGCTTGTTACAGATCGGCAGGGCTGTAAAAAACGGAACCGTACCAGCGTACCAAACCGAATGGCCCCGTAGCGAAACTAATGGTATACCGAATTAACCGAAATACAGAATACAGAGTTTCCACACCATCATGGCACACCATACCCATTCACAACACCACCAGTGAACGTGGAGTGGAGCGTTGAATCCCCTCAAGGAACCCTGGGGGTCCACGGACCCTGCTTTGAGAACCACTGCCCTAGAAGTTGTTTATGTACTTGCACATCAAGCCGCCTATAGCGCTACAGAAACAGAGATAGGCTGCTGCCCTATGTGCTGCAACCTGGCTCGGCAAGCAAGACCCCCATATCAAATATGGGGGTCCGTGGCCTAATGCATATCTAACTAGGGGTCTCTTCAAATAAAAATGTTTGAGAAACAACCAGGGGTTCTCAACCTGTCGGTAGGTACCCCCAGGGGGGTCCCCACATGATTTTGGGGGGGTTCCCAGATGACAGTAAAGTGAGCATTATTAGGACTTTTAAGACCTTTTCAATACCTAAAAAAGTAAGAAAGAAAAAGACCATTATTCTATCCTACTAAATGCACCACGTCGCTGTATGTGCGTGCGTGCGTGCGTGCGTGCGTGCGTGCGTGCGTGCGTGCGTAATCCACGTAACTGGAGAACCAGTCACCCCACCGACTTCAAGTTTGACACATACGTTCTACAGTCTACACCACCACAGGGAGTGCAGTGCCCAGCCTCGAGTCGACTCAGTAGTACACACCATTGTCCAGAAACACCACAAAAGGCTCTGGTCAAGCTCTGCCAGTGGACCTAATGAGCCTAAGTCCGCTCACCTGTACAATTCCCAGAATCTGCCTCAGTCAATTGATTGCCATTGCAACCCCACACCTATACCATTTGATCATAACCAGTCCACTTTTCACAGTCGTTTTGCACTCTTTAGACACAGGCAGACAGACAGATACATATGGAGATAGATCTCCATATATGGAGACAAAAGGGACACAGACAGACAGTTAAAACGGGTGCTATGACAACAGACATTGCATACTAGGTTCTCCTTCTCAACTTGCATCGTTAGGCTGGTGGCCGTCGGGCACAGGTCTAGTCAAAAATAATCAGTAAACTATGTTAAAAAAAAAAAGGTCAAACAAACTGTCAAATAATATAAGAAAGATGCAAACATTGTGAAACTGGAAAGTCTGGAAAATTGCCAATCTACAAGCTCACAGCGCCTTGAAACGAGAGGCACTGTGAGCTTGTAGATCTGCCATTTTCAAAAATATATATCTGTGGAAGTGAGTCAGGACAAGTGGGTCCCCCCACCCGACAAGTGCTTGTCGGGTGGGGGGTCCCCAGTTCAAATATGATTTCTTGTGGCTCATGGCCAACGAGCCGTCACATGACCGGTCTAGCCAATGAGGAGGGATCAAGTCATCAAGACCTCACACGGTTTCCACCAGTTCTCGCGAGAGATGGCGAGCGAGAAGGGACACTCTTCCTCTTTACTTGAGAAAACAGAAACAGTAACATAGCAGCAACACTGGCCGCTATGGCACAGCGTAAACAACGCTGCTGCTGACAGTTCTTATATACAAGCTTATAGCTCCACAACTGTCAGGAGCGAACTAATGGCTAACGTAAATATATATATGGAAATAAGAATAAGTACATATACATATTTAACGAACCATAATCAGAAAATAACACCAACAAATAACAATAATAAACAGCTCGCCGTTACAGGGTCACGGCCTAAAAAGGTTGAGAACTGGCGTAGCCGTAGACAACCAGCAGCAGACCAGGGCTGAACCACTGGACTGCATCAACCTCCTATTTTGTCGTACTGTAAACAAATTAATGATGCACCTGCTGTTGCTTTTTCTACTGTTGACACCGTCCTGACTGAGACTTTTTAAACATAATCAAAATAGTGATCATAATCAATATTGACAACTTCATTTTCCCAAGATAGTTAGTACGTAGGTACTTTAACCACTTTCCAAGTTTCCACCGACAACTTAGTCCAAAAATAATAAAATTAAATAATAATAACATTTGCCAATCTGCAAGCTTACAGCAGCAAAACGTTGTACCGTTGTATAACAAAGCATAAAATGGGGCTTAAGTGGTTAAGAAATAACACACATCATGGATGGAATCCATAAAAGTGTGAGAGATAAACAGCTGTTGCAAGGTGCTTTATAAATTATATACACTGGCGCCATGAGTTAGCATGCCAAGGTTCAATCCCATTTGTTACTTTGTTTCAACCGAGGGAGTAATACAATACAATACAGTATGTTCTACTGTATATTTTAGGAAGGCATAATACAGTTTTATGTATTTACATTAATGATGCTGAAGCCAGATGTTTGTAGGCTGGTGTCACACACCAGCGAGTCCTGTGTAGATGAGCTATTTTGAGTCTATTTCAAGTAAAATCAAGCCCTTAACAGTCAATATTTAATTTCAAGCTTCCCCCCCCCCACTACACCCATTAGTTAAGAAAAAACTATTCTTAACTTTGATGTGCTTATGAAATATAAAAAATACTTTTGATGAAACATTAAACATACTTTTGATACAATTTAATATACGTATACATATTACATTTTTTAACATTTTCCTTTGTACCACACTTAATTAATTATGCCATGGTCCGTCTAATAGCCCACTGGATGAGAAATAGCGGAATTCACACTCCTACCAACATAAAGGTGCGAGATGTAAACCGCGGCACATGGTTCTTCACAAAGACAGAACCAACAAGTGAAAGACCTTTCTAGGGGCCATATAGAACCGCTTTGTTAAAGTGGGTGAATTTCTCACACAGGCAGGCAGCTCCAAATAGCTTATCAGGCTTTGACAGATTCTCTCTGATACTGATAATACAACTCAGCCAGTTTCTCAGCCACTAATAACTGATTCTTGGTGCACTCTTTGCTTAAGAACCTTACCCTACATGGACTGAGAGGACACACACACACACCTTGTGTGAAGAGGCTTAACCTTAGACCTCACCACTGCATACCTAATACCTAATATACTATACCGCTACCCTAAAATGGCTTTGGAAAGCATGGAGATATCAGAATTACCTCACCGTCCAGGACTTTTCCTATTTTTCTATCCTTGGATAGGATACCTTGCATGTAACGCACACTGGACGTGTACAATTGCGCACGAGTGAGCGCACACACACACACACACACACACTCACCGATGTTGGAGTGCTTCAGCAAACGGCAGATCCGCGCTTCTCTCTCCAGCTTCTGATGGTCTGAGGGAGACAAGAAGCAAAATATTAAAGGCTGGTTATGAAAGATATTTCATACTGCGTATCGTATCGTTGCTGTCGGGGCGGAAACCCCTCATCCCCAGATTTCAATTCCATTTTTCGTAAATTAAATAATGTCCTACTTCGTTGTTATATACCGTATTGTGCCGAATATAAAGACATTTTCTTCCAAAAAACAGGGTTGTATTATATTGGAGGTCTAGACTTTTTAACATGTAATTCTATTACACATCAAGATGGCGCCCGTGCCGTTGAAACCAGTGCAACACACGCAGTTGTTTACCGTTTGTTACTAGTTGTATAAAAAGAATAATCTGATCACATCACAGTTTTACAAGTAAAAAAGTTGGTGAAATTTGTTTTTGTGCATAGTTCCCATCGTGTTATTTTTTTCCAAGAAAACAAAGAAAGGGAAGAAGAGAGGTGGAGTTCACCTGTATGGCTGTTTCCCATTCTCTTATATAAGTGATGTGTGCATTTAGCTCCGTTAATCCCTGAGGAAGACTATTGTCATAATGTTCCGAGCTCAGAGCTTGTAGATCAGCTACCCTTTGTCAAACTTTGGAAAGTAAAAAGTGGTTTATTCTGTCCGAGTTTTATAATATTGAACCAATGAAAAGTATTAACAAGAGCTTGTGACTAAATAACTGCACTGGAACACAAGTTCTTTTTTGTTGCTTTTCTCCTGAACAGTTACGCTTTTGGACAGTGACGCCATTTACGATGAGGGTACTGTCGATAGCCGACAAATTATTATATAACTAACCCTTCATGTCTTTGAATGTTATATTTAATACATTACTTAAGCCAACGTAATTTAATGAATACATGTTCAACAATTGGGCCCATATGTCAGTCATGATATAATCACAATCAGGAATCATAAAAGGCTGTTAGAGTGGGAGCGGTTTTGTAATGCCCATTCTGTGACTGGATGGCTCTGTAATGGCCATTCTGAACAGAACAGGCTGCTTTAGAATGATTTTTCTGTTAGACTAACAGAGATTCTCAATCTGTGGGCCGGGGACCACTTTCTGGCCGCGAGGGTATCACAAGTGGGGCCCGAAATAATTGGCAAAACACTTAGGTTTTATTGATCACAGTTTTATTGATCACAATGTAAACTGTGTGTGTGTGTGTGTGTGTGTGTGTGTGTGTGTGTGTGTGTGTGTGTGTGTGTGTGTGTGTGTGTGTGTGTGTGTGTGTGTGTGTGTGTGTGTGTGTGTGTGTGTGACAATAAGACGCCGCCGCCGGATGGCCCCACACACACAGTTGTTTTTTCTAATATTGCACTGACTGACAGTCCCACATATACACCATTATGGCTATAATGTCCAAATAGTTTCCAACCTGAGTTGAAAAACATCTCGTCTACACTACAGTTGATTATGCCACATATGCGCAGCTGGATTATTCTGATCCATTCTCTGCCTCTCTGGGTGTGTGGTGGTGGTGACCCAACTGTGCCAACCAACAATAGCCGCCCCATGCCAGCCAATCACTATTCAGATTACAGCAAAGAGAGAGCACAAGGATGCCGACGATGCAGGGAGAGCAGATGGCATGGAGGTGAAAACAGTCTTTAGTTATATTTAAATTGAGATATTCCTCTAAATTGACGTTGCCGCAGTCCAGGCCCTGGGAAGAAATTGGCCCGAGGTCAGAATTAGTTCCCGACCTCTGATGTACAAGTAGCCTGACAGCAAGTCTCGGGTTCAATTTCCAAGCCTGGCAGAGCTTTGCTGCATGTCACTGCACAACCCTTTCCCCGTTTCCTGTCAATCTCCACTAAACACATCAAATAAGACAGAAAAGCTCCCAAAAATATCTTCAAAAAATGTACAAAACAAACAAAAATGCTCTGAAAATGCATTCAGCCCAGTCAGCCACCCATTTCGAGTGGTTTCTTCAAGTGGGCCCTGATCCAGAAAAGGTTGAGAAGAGAACTACTCAACAGAATCAGCATTCTAAAAAGCCTGGTCAGAATGGTCATTGCAGCAGAGCCGTCTGGTCAAACTCAGTTACATATCCATCCAATTATCCATTAGGGTAGTCCTTCATATCGGGTCAGTATGACAGCATTGGGTTCCAAAGCAGTGGGCGTAGGTTTGTTAGCGGCTGCTCTCATTCTAGCGACAACCTCGCATTCAGAAGTCCACACACAGATAGGGCTGTCACGATTATGACATTTTACTAGAAATAATTGCGACCAACAATTTAATTGTGTTTTTGGCATTTAAATTGCACATTGTAACAATATGAATAAAAACCTAATTTCTGTTTAGCTGATAGTAGAAATAGCTGATCTACAAGCTTACAACATGTCAGGAAGTGACACGTTGTAAGTTTGTAGATCTGCCATGTTTTGGAAAATGTATATGAACATTTTTCAACATGTAAACCATTATTATGCAAACTAATGCAATTACCTAAAATAATTGATGATTAGGTGATTAGGTGATAATTGTGAAAAGTCCACACACAGATGGAATTGGTATTAGGTGGAGATCTGTGAGCGGCTAGAAAAGTGAGACTAGGTTTACTTTTTGAGTGATGCAACCACTCCTATATAGACAGCTATGTGTGTCTCCCTGGGTCTGTCCCATAGAGTATATATGAATAGAGAAGACACCCGAGTTCTCCTCCCATCCACTTGCATTAAGTTGCTCAAAAGCGCATGAGGCGATTTCACTCCTCCTTCCTGGTAGGAACAGAGTGCATTCTGGGATGGATTTGCCTCAAACACATGAACACGCTGCCGTTGACTATCATTGTGCCGTTTGTGCGCGTTCACGTATGAAACATTCGTTCACGTGTCATGGCCTCAAACACATGAACGTGCGCAATGATAGTCAACGGAGCAGCGCTGGCTCGAGCTGCAATGACAAATTCGGCCACTATGTCCATTTCGCCTCAGGGTTTCCTCTGGGTGCCTTCTCTATTCATATATACTCTAAGGTCTGTCCCTGTGTCCCTGGCTGTGTCTGATCACGAAAATATCGTTATAGCGTTTGTTCACCACCAAGTGTCACTGTTGCACAGCCTAACACACAGACCGACTCACACAGGCCAGGGAGGAGGGCTTGTACAGCACAGCACAGCACAGCACAGCACCACTCACTTCAGACAGGTCTTATTTTTAATGTCAGTCAATGCTACAGCAATGTGATAACTGTGTTTGCTTGTGAAATTACATTACCATACATTTGTTTGTTCAATTTAGTCACTTCCAAGTATCGATAAGTGGTAGTGTATGATGGTATTATACAGTTACGTTTCATGATTGATCAATTACACTTTTATATATATAAAAAACAGGCTTCTGCAAAGCTCACTGAAACTAGTGGTGAATCTAACAATATATATCAGCAACATACTATTTTGGCAGCCATTGATTTATACCAAACCCGGCCCTTTGCCCTGTGTATTTGTGATGCCGACAAACATAAGAATAAACATTAAGACAAAGAATTGAAGGGGCCGGGCCGTAGATGATTTTGAAAAACACAAGGATGCTGCCCGCCGTTGCTGTCTGGTGGAAACCAACCTTGCATGTCCAAAACTGGTCCTTTTTTAATAATATAATATATTGTTTTATAATAGTGAGAACAGCAGATCTACAAGCTCACAACGCCCATGTGAGCTTGTAGATCTTGCTTTTTTCACTACTTTTGCATGAGACTCTTATGACAAAGTAGGGCATTGAATTATGGGGAGAAAAAACAAAAATAAAACAGCTGAAATATGGAGATACAAGGTTTCTGCCCGACTGTCGGGCACTGAAACATTACAGTTACTGTACGAGTGTGAATCTTGTCACTTTAAGCAAAGCACCAATGACCACAACAACAAGCGTCTGTTTTAGTCAGGGTCATGCAAAAATTCATCTGCAAATTACTGTGTGGCTGTGTTATGCAAGAGGCGTGTGTGTGTGTGTGTGTGTGTGTGTGTGTGTGTGTGTGTGTGTGTGTGTGTTGCGTGCGTGCGTGCGTGCAAAAATGGGTTAGTCTGAGGCCCAGTGGTAGAACATTGCAGTGCTGGCATTTCTAGTGCGTAAGTAAGGAAACACACACAGAATGCCAGCGAGAACAGTCAACACACAAATGCACACAATGAAAAAAAGACATCCTATCCAAAGCCTTGTTTCAGGATATAACTATCGTATATCCAAACTATGGTCACTGTCGGGTGGAAACCTTGAATGTACAAAACAGTTACTTTTAAGGACATTTAAAAAATGTCTTCCAGTGGATTCAATGTTGTAATTATTTGGTCACAAGCCGTTATTAAAATTCGGCATTGGTTCAATAATTATATAAAACTCAAAAACAGCACATCGACTGCTCACACCGCGACGCAACATGACTGCGAGCTTGTAGATCGGCTATTGTTGCCACTTTTCTGTGAAACCGCAGCGTAGCGTGACGGAGGCGGACATTCATTGACGAGGAAAAGCGTCCGAAAGTTTAACCCATTCTGGGAAAGCGAGGGGAAAATGGTTATTGTATAATTTAAGAAAGGACAGTTGTGAAGCAATAAGAAAGAAATAAGAAGAGGTTTGCTTTGAATTTTTTTGTGTGTCTTTACTTGCGCAAGCAGAGCGCGCAAGTAATGTTTTCGCCCGGTCTCTTCCGCCGTGACAGCTGTCCCGCCATTCGATGTTTATGCAGAAAAACATCAAATCTGTGCCTGTTTTGCTGGGACCAAATGACCACAAATGACCATATTTCTTACGTCATCATTTAGGGCTAGTCATACGTATACTATATACATAATCAGTAAAAATAAAATAGCAAATTGTGCCTGATCTGCTGGGACCAGAGTACGTGGTGTGTATATGTATGACTAGCTCTTAATGATGACATAAGAAATATGGTCATTTGTGGTCATTTGGTCCCAGCAAACCAGGCACAGATTTGCTGTTTTCTTGCATAAACATCAAATGGCACATCTTCTCTTCCTTGTTATGGCATGATCTCTGTTCTGTCTGTCATCAGCTGTACCCGGGCAGGGGCAGCTGCTGGCCCTCCTTGGCCTCGAAGAAGGTGTAGGAGAGGGTGATGGTGTCGACGCGCGCCATGCGCGGGTCCTCGTCGAACTCCGGGTCGATGTAGAAGAAAACGGGCATGTCCACCTCCTCCTGGGGGTTGAGACGCTGCTCCTCGAAGCAGAAGCACTGGATCTTGTTGAAGTACTGTCCAGCATCGAAGGGAACCACGTTGTAGGTCGAGATGCCGATGACGGGCTTATCTGTTGGGTTCTTGGCTCTGTAGAAGGCCAGCGCCGTCTCCCCTGGGACCACGTAGATCTCCGTCTGCTGGGGTCTGAAGTTCCACTGCATGCTGGCGTGTGTGTCTGCGTTGAAGGTGATCTTGATGACCCGCTCCTTAACGGGCGTCATGGTCTCCACCTGGTCTGCATCGTGACCCGCCACCGCCGCCCCTCCCAGACCTGCCGCCTGGCAGTATAACCTGTAGAGCGGGACGGCAGCGTAGGACAGGCCGATCATCCACAGGCCGACCGCCGCGATGTACGTCAGCACCGTCTTGTTCCTGGCCTTCCACTCCTCCTCCTGGCTCCTGGTCTGCTGCTTCTTGCGGCCGGTCTTGGCGCCTCGGTCTTGGCGCGGACAGGAGGGAGTGCTCCGGTTGTTGTGGCCTCCGCCGCCGCTGACCGTGGCTGGCCCTGGCGCCCTCACAGCGGAGGAGGAGGGACGACCGGAGGCACCGCAGCGGCACCGCAGGGCTCCCGGGACAGAAGAGGAGGGACCGGCGGGCGAGGGCGGGCAGCAGCAGCAGCATGGCTGCCGCCACAGGCCGTTCTATGTCCGCCACACGCGGGGTTAGACCGCTGGACACTCACAGTGGTTCCGCCAATGACAGTTCCGTCTGCTCACAGCCGCCGTAACCCGTACAACAATAGACATACTAAACAGTGAGGATGGCTTCTACACAGCTGCCATATGATGACTGATTTAAGTGATTTTAATGGTGTGTGTATATGTATGTATTGATGACATCACAGCAGGGCATGGGCATGGGCGAGGCCAGGGTTGCCATGATTACCCAGGGTATTTAAGCCTGGTCCCTGATTGAGCACAGGTGTTGCTGATTGGCAGAGGCACACAGTTTTCAACTGTGCTCTTGGAGCTGTTGTCTGAGTATGTGTATTGTGTAGCGTTTGACCGTTTATTTATTGTATTTATTGTGCTGAAGTATAGGACAACGGCGTAAATAAATATATTGTATTAACTCAACAACGGACAACGTTTTGACTTCAGTTCATTTGATCACACGTCTGAACAACCTCCTTGCCATCAGTTAACCAGTGTTCAAGCATAGGGCTTGGACACTACAGTATATATGTATACGTATATAGTATATGCCTATATACTATATATATAGTATATGCCTGCTTTGCTGGGACCAAACGACCACAAATGACCATATCTCTTACGTCATCATTTAGAGCTAGTCATACGTATACTATACATAATCAGTAAAAATAAAATAGCAAGTTGTGCCTGATCTGCTGGGACCAGAGTACGTGGTGTGTATATGTATGACTAGCTCTTCACCCAAACTTATATAGATAGAAACTTGAATCATACTTAATAATACTAGGTGTTTATATGCATAAAGTAAAAATTTCAAACGTTCCTTCACAGAGATACTGAGATTTGACAGTTTACAGCGGTCGAAAGGACTTGCGCGCTCTGCTTGCGCACTAGTTGGCCATTTATGGCCTACTAGTGTGCAACAAGCAAGTATGCACTCGACAGAGTGCAGTTCTAGTTTATTTCTATTTTTGGATTGTGCTTGTGTGTAAACACACAATTGTAAATCTCCAATAATAATATAAAAAAAAAAAATGGGAAAGCATCCGTGTTGTTTTAGATTTTAGCGTTGGCTATTCAAAAATAGCAGATGTACACTTCATGCCACACTGCGAGCTTGCTTGTTACATCTGCTATTTTATTTATTTTCATCTCGAGAATGTGTGATTTAGAGCCTTTGTAGAATCGGCCTCAGGTCTTATTGTGGAGATACAAGGTCTCTGCCCCGACAGCAACGAGCGTCTCATGCAAGCCTGGGTGTGTGCTCGCTCACATGTGATGTGGCATGTCGTGGGTGTGTTGAGTCATGTGACTCATCATTCACCGACCGCCCCCCTGGCTGGTGACAGCCCCGTAGGTGGGGTCAGAGGTCACGTGGGGTGACGACACCGGCAGTCATGAGTCAGGAGGACGTTGTGTTTGCGCGCGTGTCTGCGCTTGTCGTTTGCTTATCGGACGAGCCGAGTCCCACGTCGCAGCTCGTGGCTCTGATGCAAGAGCAGCGGCACACCGGGACAAAGACTCTTGTCTCATTTTAAGATTTGCAAATGAGTGTCCGGGCGGGACGGCCCGGGCGGGCAGGCTATCTTTGAGATTAATTACACACAATGACCGTTAGTGAGCAATCGAAATGCAGCCCAAGAAGTAATTAATTGCAATCGCATTTCTACAAATGCACGAAAGACATTGCAGGTGTGATTCTCCTCATCGTCGTCATGGTCATCAGAGCCGAACCGATGCCAGATATTTGGGTCCCGTTGCCGATCCCAATTTTGGAGAGTCCTAGACCAGCGGTTCTCAAACTATTTTGTGTCAAGGCCATATATAACAGGCCGCAGGCCCTCATCTGAAAATGGTTTGTGCCAGGGACCGCCAGAAGATTAGATTTGTATTACATTTTTCAGTTGTATGGCTCAATATGTGTCGATTGGAGCCGCATTTCTAGCTTGCAGATCTGCTACTTTTGATGATTTCGCGTGACGCTGTGCTTGATCGTATAAAACAAAACACAGGGTTTTCTACCCGACAGCAACGATATTCCTCATCATCATCGCACTCAAAACTCATCCTGCTCTGCATCCTTGCAAGATTTTTAGTTTTTCCCTCTTTTTTCTCTCTCTCTCTCTCCCTCTCCCTCACTTTGTTAACTGGCTAAAGGTGGTGACACCAAGACAAAGCTGCCTGCTCTTCTCTAAGGGAACCCAGGTGTTCTTAGGCCCCGCCTCAGCTGTCAAGTCTGTCTCTCTCCCTGCCAGGTATAGATTTCCCTAATCTGAGAGAGAGAGAGAGAGAGAGAGAGAGAGAGAGAGAGAGACATCAACCTCCTTCTAATTACACTAGTGACGCAGGAGGAGAGAGTGAGTACAAGCAGCAACAGACAGAGAGAGAGAGAGAGACAGACAGACAGAGCGAGAGAGGGAGGATTACATCGAATGTCCATTTGCTAGAAGAGGATCACAGCTCCCCTGTGTGTGCGCGGATGTGTGTGCGTGTGTGTGTGTGTGTGTGTGCACGCGTGTCCGTCTACCATGGTGCAGTGTCACTGCAGCACTCACTAATTCATTCAATCTCCTTATTTGTTGTGTGTGTGTGTGTGTGTGTGTGTGTGTGTGTGTGTAAAAATGTACACGCATGTGCGTGCTTGCACGTGTGTGGAAGTAGAGGATGGGAAAGAGAGAGCTGGCGGGTAATTACTGGCACTTCCTGCTGTTCTCTAATTGGCCATCTGCTTTGCCAGGGGGCGGGCCTACAGCCTTCTCTTACATCAGTGTAGGGGGGAGGAATGCATGGAACACTTGCGTGCGTGCACGCGTCATGCATCACACAGACACATGGAAGTGGCACCCAGACACTTTGAGGCGGTTTTCATATCAGCTTAAACGTAAAACACATCAAACTTTATGGCGTGAATAGTATAATTAAATGCCCCTATCAGCCACCTTTTTAACCACACTGGGTGAGAAGTGTCTGTGTGCGTGCGTGTGTGTGCACGTAATCCGCGTATGTGTGCGTAACTAGCCAAGCCTTCCTGGATGGATACTAACCACTAGTGTCCTTATTCTGTGGAGAACATTTGGAAAAAATAGCCAATCAACAAGCTCACACACAATGCGTGTAGGGGGGTGGGTGGGTGGGTAGGAGGGGGCCTAGTATAGAGCCCTGGGGACCCCTGTCACCGAAGCATATAGGGCTTAAGTGGCTAAGACAGGGCTAGCCCTTAGCTAACCATGCACCTACATCCCTCTGTCTCTCTGTGCTCAGATTACTGTGGTGTTTACTGGAGCTTTGAGAGACTTACCCGCCAGGCTGTGAGCTGTGAGCTCACACTGCTGGCCCCCGACTGTCACGTTAAAAAACAAAACACACGAGGGAGAAAAAAAACACCAAATCCTACCGGGCACGCTGCCTGCTTGCGCAGCGGGCCGCCTGCCTTGGTGACTGTGCAAGTGTGCAGTGTTGCACGGATGGTGCGGTTTGTGTATAGTAGTAGTACACTACACACACACACACACAGTGAAATCTTGAGCGTTCATTTATCTCAGAGTGTGTGTGCACAAATATAAACAAATAAAAAAAACACAGGATTTCATAGTGCTATACGAAATAGCAGATCTACAAGCTGCGCGCTACGAGCTTGTAGGTCTGCTATTTCGTATCTGTAGAGTGAGTGGCCTCCCACAGTAGCTCCTCCTCCCTCGACTCAAAATGATCTTTAATTGTTCTCCATCATCACATCTCTCCCTCTCTCTCGCATTCTGTCTCTTCACCGCTAGTGTGAGGTGTCACTGGGCTCACTGCAAAGCCAACGCTGTTCAAACTCCCCCTCTCCTGGCCTGCTTTATTCTCCCCTGGCACGCACGCGCGCGCACACACACACACACACACACACACACACACACACACACACACACACACACACACGCTTGAACCAGGCCAGTTGGAGTAAGCCACACACACGCTGAGCATGCAGGCCTATATTGTAGTCCCTGCCTCTGTAAAGAGCCAAAAAGATTTCTGCTGAGCCCTTACTTTTATCTGCCTCTCTCGCGCGCACCGAGATATTAATACCAGGGAGCTGCCCTGGGTCGACACTGGATGTCGGGGCTAGAACAATGACAGTATTACAACATGCGCGGATGCCGCACAATAGAGACATGCTGCATTACCGTCGTTAGTCCCTGACACACTGGGCGCCCAAAATGGCCTCACACGCGATACAAACACACACACACACACACACACAAAGTGCCAACAGGCACAGACAACAACAGGGAGGCGCCTATGGAATCCTTGGGGTTTTAGGCCCTGATGAGATACATTTAGTATAAGTGGATTACCCTCAATACTGGCCAATCCCCCTCAACAGAGAGACGGAGAGAGAAAGAGGGGAAGACGCTCGTACACAAACCTACGCTGTCTGAGAAACAGAGAGAGAGGGAGAGAGAGAGAGAGAGAGAGAGAAAGTGAGGGGGAAGACGGAGACGGGGCAGGCGAGCGAAGGAGAGAAGACAGTCTGCAGAAGAAAGGAACAGGAGGGGGCAGATGTGTGGTACTAGGGGGAGAGAGAGAGAGAGAGAGAGAGAGAGAGAGAGAAGGCGAGGGGTGTGCTGTGTGCCCAGGGGAAGGTACAAGAACAGAGGAAAAATGTTTTTTTTTCCCTAAAATGTACACTTATATTAAGGATGCAGGGGAGGGTTCCGGCACACTAACCCCCCAATGACCCTGCCCCCTGCAGAAGATGACATGTAATAAATATGTCACTTTTTGCATGCGCACGCGCACACGCGCACACACACACACACACACACACTCTTCTCCCTCAATTCTCTAAAGATTTGATCCCTGTGCCCCTCCTACAAAAATCTTTGTATCGGTTTTTGTACGGGTTGGGAGGTGGAGGCTGTAGCGTAGGGGTGTAATGATACATTTTAACAGCGATACGATAAGAATCACAATACAATGGTTGACAATACATAGACGATATTGGTTCATTATGGCGATACGATACGATTCAATGATTTGAAATCGATAACATTAAATACGTGTGAAACTTATACGAAGTGCAATCTGAATGAGACACACAATTTATCTGAAATAAATAAATAATAATATTAATACTACTAATAAACTAGGCTTCCCATCATGCACCTGTAACCCACAATGCATTGCACTGCATGGAGGGCGGCGTGTGATCTCTGTGCTGTACTCTGTACTACTGTACTGTGCTCTGTAATGTACTCTGTACTGTACTTTGTGTACCACACTGTACTGTACTTTGTGCTGTACTACTGTGTACTGTACTCTGTTCTGTACAACTGTATTGTGCTCAGTACTGTACTTTGTGTACTACTCTGTACTCTGCTGCACTGCACTATACTGTACTGCTGTAAGGAATGTCCTGCTGAAGCCAACGTCTCTACATTGATCCATTTAACTTCTATAATTTGCACTGGAATAAGGAGTGTATACAATTTGATATTTTGTCCATAAAGTAATACAGAATACAAAGTATCTCTCTCTCTCTTTCTCTCTCCAAGCTAGCACCGACCGACTCATTGGAGGCAATGTATGGTTCAGTGTCTTTCCCAAGGACACTGACATGTGCAGCCGCCAACCCCATGGATCATTAGACGACCTCCTTTACCTCCTGAGCCACAGCCACGCAACGTGGGGGACACTGATGAGGGTGGCATTGGAAATTTGGGGCACGAGCCCACTCACTTTCAAAATGTAAAATAGGATGGAATGGAAAAGTAATTAAATGCAACTTTTTCTTCTTAAAATTGCTAAATACAATGCAAGTACTTGGTATTGATTACATTGATTATTTACATTGCAAAACAATCCGATACAAAGTCAAACGATACAATACAATATTGCCGTTTACGATTTTTTCAATTAAAATCGATATTTCAATACAGTTACTATATATCGATACACCCCTACAGCGTAATGATACTCCAGAGGAAGAACGTTAGCCTGCTCAGTGCCATGTTTATGAGAGAAGTCATCAAGTGACTCTCTGAGAAGAATATTCCCCAACTGACGTGATGGTCGGCATGCATTTTGAACTTTCCAGTTCAAATGCATGCACTCCAATACACAAACTAAACAAAATGAATGAGTGGGAGTGGGATGAGTGGGATCTTGAGTGTGCAGTACATGTTACCTCTAGCGGACAGCTTCTTAGTGTTGATTATTTTTGCGGCATACTCCTGTCCAGAGGACTTCTTGACACATCGGCGCACCACCGAAAAAGCTCCCCTAAGGAGAAGAGACAATAGAACCAAGGAAATCAGTTGCAACTTGCACACATGACTGTATCATTATGCACATGGCAGCATCAGCACCTTGTGATCGCAGACTTAATACAACCTTTGACGGCAATGGTTATTACTATTATTAGCCGCAGTGTCCACACAGCTGTAGATTCTTCTCAAGTTGTCTCAAAATCAGTTTTTAGATTACTTAGCAGATGTTCACGTGCTTCTCTGTGGAAGCATAATCAGGCCCAATATGGGCTAATATTACCCAATATGACACATTCATTTTACCTCAAAAATACCTACGTTGAATATATTATCAATGGTGGCCATTTTGCCCTTGGCTTATACCATACTTCACTCATTCAAAAAAGGAAAGCATCCGTGTCATTTTGGCTAATAAAAAAATAGCAGATATACAGTACAAGCTCACAGCGTGGCATTTCGTGCCACGTTGTGAGCTTGTACATCTGCTATTTTTTAAAGTACAAGATTGTTGTGAGAACAACTACTGATATACAAGGCATCCATAGAATTGGCCTCAGGTCTTACCCCATTTAGACCAGGAACCCCCTATAACTAACTATACCTTCAATCCAGGAACCCGGGGTTGTTGTTGCTGTGTACAGTACACTATATAACCTAAATTTTTTTGTACATTTCGTTTTTCAGAAAACGTAGGTCTAAATGGGTATATATAATATATATGTAAAGAATTGTGCATTTATATAGCGCCTTTATCCAAGGTGCTTTACAGAGATTGTGCATTACCATGCAAGATTGTGCATAACCATGCAAGGCACCAACCAGCACATCAGGAGCAATTAGGGATTCAGTGTCTTGCTCAAGGACACTTCGACACCAACTCTGGGGGAGCCCGGGTTCGAACTGGCGACATTGCGGTTACCATCCAGCCACTCTACCCCTGAGCCACCACCACCCGATGTAAGAGAGTAGAATGGCCAGTGTATGATATGGTCAATGGCATCATCTTTCTCGATCTTAAAGTCTTTCACCAAATCTTCACCAGGAAATGCAGGCACCAGAAGCTCTTGGCTGTGCCATACAGTCCATTATGTATTGCGAATTTGCGGTGATTGTTTATCTTAACGAGTGCATCACACAGAGATTGAAATGTAACGGTATAATGATATTCAGTTATGTGTCTGGACAGTTTTATACATGCACATAGAAAGAAAGGTCAGCACAGACATTAGTCAGCAGCCGGGGCAGAAGATTATTCAACAATTCAGTCAGAGATACTTAGAAGTAGCAGAGTGTCCTGGACGGTGGTTAAAGGCACCGACTGGAAAGGTTCACAGGTTCAGTTCCTGCTGGAGCCTCTATGGTTTATAATGGTTTTCAACCTTTTTCATGTCAAGGTCCATTATAAATTAGGCATTTGATTTGAGCCCACAGACTACCATTTGATGAGATTTAGCCTCTCAGACCCAAGACTTAGAATATGTTGTTGTCGTTGGATAAGATTTTGTCCACAATTCCATACTGTATTGATGTCACTGGTACCATTAGAAGAGATAACAGGCAAACATTGATCAAAATAACAATTCTTCTACATTCTCTAATTGTGTAAACTTCTTGTAAATTAAGTAATGCGGATGTTTAACAATAATTAACTCTTGCAAGCGTTAAATGAAACCAAATGGACCTGTAAGGGTTTATTTGGTTTCATCTTACTCTCTCAAAAATTACCAACTCTCCATCATTTAGCTCGGGACCATCTCGAACCCACTCAAGGACCACTGGTGGTCCCCTGAATTGCTTTTGCTTTAATCCATGGATTAAAGCAAAATAAAATATCACGACTGAAAAATGTTGTATGGACAAGTCCTAATGTGCGATTTGTGAAACACTGAAACAGTGTCGATAGGAGCCCCCCACACTAGTGAAACAGTGTGATAGGAGCCCCCCCACACTAGTGAAACAGTGTGATAGGAGCCCCCCACACTAGTGAAACAGTGTGATAGGAGCCCCCCCCCCCCACACACACTAGTGAAACAGTGTGATAGGAGCCTCCCACACTAGTGAAACAGTGTTGATAGGAGCCTCCCACACTAGTGAAACAGTGTGATAGGAGCCTCCCACACTAGTGAAACAGTGTTGATAGGAGCCTCCCACACTAGTGAAACAGTGTGATAGGAGCCTCCCACACTAGTGAAACAGTGTGATAGGAGCCTCCCACACTAGTGAAACAGTGTTATAGGAGCCCCCCACACTAGTGAAACAGTGTGATAGGAGCCTCCCACACTAGTGAAACAGTGTTGATATTGCCTCCCACTAGTGAAACAGTGTTGATAGGAGCCTCCCACACTAGTGAAACAGTGTTGATAGGAGCCTCCCACACTAGTGAAACAGTGTGATAGGAGCCACCCACACTAGTGAAACAGTGTGATAGGATCCCCCCCACACTAGTGAAACAGTGTGATAGGAGCACCCCACAGTAGTGTCGTTTCCTAAACAATTAACACAATTTGATTTGTTTCATGATGTTTTAGTCATATTTTTCCTGCTGTTCTACATACTGCGAAACAGGTGAAGAAATCACAGATTGAGGCTTGGTTATTTATGAAATAACAGAGACCATTAGGGTTTTATGGAACATGCTACTGAACATATTGCTAGTTTGACCACTTCAAATGCTATCATCTTAAAATAATAACCGAAAATAGCCTATTTTCACTGCACAACATGCTCGTTGTGCTGGTTTCTATTGCACAACATACTTTCATAGTAGAAATGCTGGCTTCCATTGTGCAACATGCTTCCATAGAAGAAATGCTGAGCTTCTATGGAATCCAACTGACTGAAATCAGTCATGGCGACTAAGAACTCATGAATTCATGAGAACGACATCTCTAAAACACAAAATGCCTCACGCTGCAAGGTGTTGTGAGCTTGTACATCGGCTATTTTCGGCAAAGAGGTTTGGTCTGGTGGTGTAGAGGGGGAGAAAAGCAGACTAAGTTGACAGTGGTTAAAGGTCTGAAAATTCACATTAACATGAATGCTGATGAATGATGATGACAGATTGACAGTGCTGTCAAACAAGTCTATGAAGCCATCTATGAAAACGTCTATGTGCAAGTTGCAACACAATTTTATACGATAATGTAGAGGGGGTCCCTGCTTCATCTCTCTCATTTTAACGAACAATGGAAGGAATGTGAATGTAAAAAAATTATAATTATATAGGGGGATTATTCATTATGGGAGTTAAAAATATGCTAGAGATGTACAAAGGATATGCATCATTAAGCTTTGAGCTTCAGCCTATGCCTTTTCGATCAACTATAAGAGAATGTGAATATTTTAGGTAATGATTTATGTTACACTGTTAAATTGATCGAAATAAACGAAACTAAACTAAATTTAGGGGGTCGGTCGATGCTCCTTGGCCTAAAAAATAAATGTTGAAGACCCCTGCACTAGACCTACTAGTACGGTACAGTCGAAGCCTTTGCCATCGTGTGATATGTAAGGCTAGGGCTGCAACTTCAAAACTGCATTTCACTCCCCCAGCACTCTGCACTTACTGTCAATTATTTAAAAGAAAGTGACAGGTGACAGAAATAAGCTGCTCGCTTTCAAAGTCATATGAGGGGAACGCAATACACAATCAAGATGGAAATGGTTGCAGAAAACGTGCCGGTGGCCAGCGCAGTAGTGGTGGTGGTGGTCAGCTAGCTGCCAGTGGATGTGAAAAAGCAGCCCTGCCCATTATAGTAGCTCCACCGTGGTATACTGGGGGTGGAGGGAGAGGGAGGGGTGGATGTGACAGTTGTTACACAGCTACAACCATGGAAACCAGGTGTGCTCACCGTGGAACAATCACTGGGCATTGATTACTGTCAATCACTGGGCACAGAGTGGAGAGGAAAGAGAAGTAAAGGGGAGGGGGGTTGGTTTCACGGGGTTGGGAGGCCAAAGCAAGCTGCCCCCCTGCCCTGCGGCTGTCGCTTTGGTCAAAACAGGAGAATACAAGAAAACCTCTCTAGGCCAAATAGAAGAGAGAGAGAGAAAAGAAATCTGATGCTAATGATGGCACCATTTTTTTATCACGGTAATAAATATATATATATATTATGTATGTATAACAATACCTTTATTCACACCACAAGACGTCGCCCCCCCCCCCCCCTAATAATAATAATAATTAATAATAATTATAATAATGCTAATGCCTCGGTGCAGCGTGCATAACGCTACTATCACGATGATGACAACGTATTTATTGATAACTGGTGACGACAAGGCAGGCCAGCTGCGGTGTGCTACTGGGGGGGGGGGGGGGGTGCGGGGGATGAGGAGGTTATTATACTGCAAGCTAAAATAAAAGCGATAATAAATGGCACGGCAAGGCCTAAATATCCTTATCGATAGATCTTGTGGGTAACGTTACTCAACACGGTCACACCAAAATCATCTGCAGCTGCTTGGGAGAGCGAGAAACGGCCTAGCACAGACCAAAGCCTCTAGTAGTCTAAACCTACGCGCGCGTACGTACGTACGCACGCACGCGCGCGCACACACACACACGGTTGTGTCACACACACGCATGAGGACAGTGTGTGGGAGCTACTGACAGGCTATACACGCGTCGCTTACACAATAATAGACAGGCTATTCCATCGTATTTACAACAACGTCATCTATACATTAAAGAGGTTGATTTAATCCTCTAGTCTACAACTAAGATGGGAGCTCAATGTCTTAAAGGGGATTCGGGGAGGGGAGGAGGTGTTCGGTATTGCATACACACAGCATTTTTATAACAAATAAATATTAATACAACTGTCATGAGCCAACGGTTTCCTTCAGGTTTTATTATTTATTTATTATTAATGTTTTACTCTAAAGGGCCTGAAATACGTCCATAAAGTGTTCTAACGACAAAAGATTAAAGATAAAGATACGAAGTGTTCTTCTTGGGGGGTGGGAGTGTATGACAGCTTCGTCTAAGTGGTGGTACCACACCAGAGAGAGGCTAACATGAGGGGAGGAGGAGGAGGGCACGAAATGTCACAGAGGGGGCTTTTATATAGCTCCTCCAAAGAGGAGATAGAACCTATCCTGACAAATTACTAACATAAAAACAAAGCCATTCTCACATAACAAACCAATTAGCCTGGTGAAGGTGGACATCATTCAATGCAGGGCGTTAACAGCCAGGCAAACATTCAACCCTCACCACCACACCACCGTTAGCTAATACTACCCACACATAAGAAGGAGAGATAGCTTTTAGCCAGTTAGCTTTAGCTTACTTTATCAATGCATATCGACGGGTTTTTTTAGCAGCCAGCTAGGCTAGTAAAGCTAGTAGCAAGCAACCCAAGCACAGCAGCGCTTTTCCTCCAAGCAACGTTTTTTTACTGCGGGGAGAAGACTCAAGAAGACAAGCCCACAAAAAACGACTAGGTGAAAGAAAATAACAGACCCTAGTGCAAGCTAACAGCGACGTGTTGTTAGCTTGTATTAAGGTCTGCTCTTTTTCGGATTCGGGGGGGCAAGTATAAGCGACACACACTCCCCCGATTCGTTTTTTTTACTGCTTACTTTCCGAGCTCCTCGTAGAGTTGGTATTCGTCGGTGAACCTGGTGGAAGTGACGATGGTCGTAGCCATGGTTGTTGGTGGTGGTGCTGTCGGTGACAGTAGGAGAAGCCGTGTCTGTCTCTCTGTGAGCCCCGGGGATAGAGGAGAAGAGAAGAGGAGGGTGGTGGTATGGACAGCGGCTCTGGCTCTCTCCGTGCGGACGGGGGATCTATCCTATCCGGGGGAGGAGGAGGGTAAAGAGAGCCTACGCTGGTGGTGGAGAGAAGAACCAACACCACACCGACACTGACTGACTGAAGCACCTTTCTCTCTCTCTGACAGCAGAGAGAGGGAGGGAGGGGAGAGAGGAGTGGGGGTGGGGGAGGAGGAGTCTACCACTAGATCCCATGGCCAAGAGGGATGGCCCAGTGCTATGATTGGTTCAGTTGGTTGTCACGACAACTGTTGATTTGTGTGGGGGCGGTGTCAGGGTGCAAAATTAAAAAATCACACCCGTGTGAAGTGAGGCCGGGGCGCTCTTATCATCGTACGTCATGATGTAACATGTCGATTTGCTCAGATACATGGACGAAAATAGCCGTTTTGCTCTGACACATATCATGTCAATTCTCCGTTCATTGTCAACGGGAATTTAATGTTTGTGTAAAATCTATACTAATAGCTGAATATACTGTAGGAGGGGCTAGTGCCCCTCAAAAAAACAAAAAAAAAGAATATATTATTAGTTTAACCACTTTCAACCTGGCATCCCTATTTTGGGGATTTTTTTTTTTTTTTTTTTAATAGTCAAAAATAGCATCTACAAGCTGCGGACTCTGTGCTGTGTATTTTGGGAGTTCTATCCCAGCACCTTTTCTCAATCTCAATAACAATATTAGAAAGGTGCAATTCAGGGAAATTGCAAGTGTAGTTGTACTGACGCAACTGTCGCAAGGAATCCACTGGCATTGTGATGTCAAGCATGATGACAACAGTGTGTGAAGCATTATCAAAAGCTTAACTTTTCTGTTGTGCAAAAGTTAACAAAAAGCAGGTTCACTTTGCTGGCAAAACATTCTCTTGCCCATAGCCATAAGTTAACCACATTAATTATTCCACAATGTGTTGGCAATGGACTACAATAGAAATGTTATTTTAGCATAACCTTTGACTGCACCAGGGGGCAGATATTTTGTGAAGCCACTGAGGAAATCGGGATTTGGACGCTGTCGCTGTCATTGGACCCAGAAAAACCCATAGCCCCATAGAAGTCCAACTTCACCTAGACTGTATTACCTTAATAAACATGGTCATGAATACTTTCTGCTTCCAGTCACTAGTTTAAAGTCTCATTTCTAATGTCATAATATTCTTTTTGGAAAATTATGGTCCCATTTATTTAAAAAATGACCATAAAGTTGCGCATGTTCTGAGGGGCGTGGCTACCGTTACAGTCTATGATCGGGATTCCCCTCCCACTCGAGTCAAAATAAAAACCAACAGAGAAGAAGGGGGGAAGTCCCGCCTCGTTGTCTGGGCCAGCCAATGGCTAAAATGGATCTAGAAAGATGGCGACTTACAATACAATACCCGGAGAACGCTTTGTCCATATTTTTTACAGTCTATGGACTGCACTACCTGTACTGTTAACAACCATGACTTCTTAAACCCCAGGGGGTTTAGGGGGAAAATCTGCAACATCGGAGTTGGAACCGGAGACCAATTGGGTCTCCATTGACCCGATGAGCGCTGTTCAGAGGTGGACAGCCGCTGCCCCCACCGGCGGGGGCAATGCAAGGGCTCAAGAGGTTTTTAATAAAGTATTCAATCAATCCATCCATCTATCGCCTGAATATTGGTATACATATCCTATATTCAAATTGTCTTGAGGGAGGACCAGACCAGCCGGCAGGCTGCCCGGTGGCCGGACCTTTGCCCTCTTGTCACCATGACTCAGCCATAAGGAGTTGCCATGCAGCTACGCCCAAATGGAGTATGTTGCTTCAGGGCACACAAATCAGTCAGCACCATATATGGGTACAAAAGGGGGAATGCCCATATATGGGAATATACTGATGACATCAGGGATCTCCATATGGGCATACGCGATATAGTAAGACACGATAGAGTTACGACAACTCCGTTCACTTCATGTGGCCAGTCCAATCGCGGCTCTTCGACATAGATATTTTGGCGAAGAGCATAGCGAAGAGTGACAATGTCCTGGACCGGAAGTTCACAGAATGTACTGGACTCAGGGCCAGGCAACAGCCCAGCTTTAATGATATAGTACAACATCAACATTACAGAGACTTTAGTTGTCAACTTGTCACTGTACAATAATTTAAAACAGTTGTCATGGCACACATGCCTAAAATGTCTGATATTTGCGCCGCACTTGTTGAAAACAATGTATTTCAACTCCAGCTTGTCACTCTCCACAGGCTGCATGAACAGCGCTCGAGCACTCAGTTTTCTGCCCCCTCAATGTCTTAACTCTGTCTTATACTCTATGGCTCTGGGGCATACAGGGACAGTCAAGGACTGATACAAAGAGAGATCTCCATGGGCATATCAGCATGTCCATTATATGGGCTAATGGGCATATACTGATGACATCAGTTCTCCATATATGGGCATAAAAGGGACAAGGACTGACACATATACAGTACAGACATCTCCATACATGGGCATAAAGTGCCATTGACTGACATACAGAGATCTCCTTATGGCATATCGGTCAGATTGGCTGCGTGACGTATTATTTGAGGGGCTGAGGGCCGTATTTTTGATTGATTGAATACAGTTTGCAAAGAAAGTATACTTTATAAAAGGATAACCCCAATTATTTGAATAAAAACAAAGATAAAAATAAATAAAAGGATAACCCCAAAAAGCCTAAATGGCTTATTTCCATATGAGTCCTATATGCACAGTAGTAGGCCTAGTTTTTTGACACTCTCTCTCACGCACACGCACACACACACACACACACACACACACACACACACACACACACACACACACACACACACACACACACACACAGTGCAACGTCGTTGCTCCATTGTTGTAAATAACATGCTGCTATAGTGCTTATTGCTAGGGAGGGTTTTTCTTATGTCTGGAGCTCAGTATCGTCGTGTCCAGCTGTGCAGGCCACCGAAATAAGCTTCGGTGCTAGAGTGAAAGAGTTGACGAAAAACGCTAAACAGCGTTGAATTTGTTAAATTGAAAAAAGGGTCTCGATATCACATGCATGCATACCTAAGTCTCTCCATTCAAGTGCAGGTTCTGCTCTCAGCAACCTGCACACTTCAACTGTAAACGCCGAGCGGCACTTTTGTTGTCTTTTCGATTTTCAAAGAATGTCTGTGAGATATATATAGTTCCTTTACATAAGCACAACAACATAGATACAGTTAGGCCTATTACCTAGAATATGAATAAGAACAATATATTTAAAGACTAACATTTGGCAAAATAGTAGGCTGCATGGAGTAAATGTATTACAGCTTTGTTGTCTCTCAAAAAATTTTCAGACTTTCAGTAATTAATCAAATGTATATATTTCTGTAATTCTCAGCTGTTTCCCTGACTACCAGCAAACCAATCAGAGTGCAACCATTCCTTCTGCTTATGGGATCTAGACTAGTATACCACTGGAGACCATGGGCTGGAGGAGGCAGTGGTGTGTGCGACGTGCATGTGTGCGTTTGTGTGGGTGCGTGGGAGAGAGAGAGAGAGAGAGAGAGAGAGAGAGAAGCGGGTAACGCTCGCAAGAACAGTGTTATATATACCTCCGGTATTTAAATAAATGCAGTGAGGTTGAGGTGGTGGTGATGATTCTTGTTATGGCTTAAAGGAGAAAAATTCCTTTGTTTGGAAAGTTATAGCACCCATGGGTCGTGGTCAGGGCACACTGGAGCAGATGGTGATTCACTGGCCACCCATTTACACTATATCTGCTATCTTCTTGTTCATTACTCACATGAGTGTTACAGAACAAATTTTAAGAAGTACAGGGCATGAACGTATCGTATAGCATTTACCTTCACTGGTTGTGATGCAGCCCGATGTGTCCAACCTCTCTGCCAGCACGCACTGCTACTGCAGTAGCAAGGCAGAAACACACTTGCACGCACGCATGCACGCACGCACGCACACACACACACACTAACACACACACACACACACACACACACACACACACACACACACACACACACACACACACACACACAGACCAAGGATCAATATTGATCAATGCAGGTCCGCTCTCAGACAGTAGGCAATTCTGACCCACTGATTTGCCCTGTTGTGTATATGTGAAAGGGAGCAGGAGTGTGTGTGTGTGTGTGTGTGTGTGTGTGTGTGTGTGTGTGTGCGTGTGTGTGTGTGTGCAGGCACGTGCGTGTTAGAGACAGAGAGGGGGAGATGTAGAGCGAGGCAGTGGGAGAGGACGGGATGGGGGATAATGTAACTGCTGTATCAAATTTCCACCTATGTTTTCCACGGCGTGAAGGCCGGAGTTCAGTGGCGCTAAAAGATGATGTCACAGACATCCAGAGTGCTTTCGCTAAATCTTTAATGTGGCATTAGAGAGAGAGGCCATCAGAGTAGAGGGGCATGGGGGAAGGGAGCTGTGTGTGTGGTGCACGCGTGTGTGTGTGTGTGTGTGTGTGTGTGTGTGTGTGTGTGTGTGTGTGCGTGTGTGTGTGCGTGTGTGTGTGTGCGTGTGTGTGTGTGTGTGTGTGTGTGTGTGTGTGTGTGTGTGTGTGTGTGTGTGTGTGTGTGTGTCACTGCCAGCTCAGCATTCTTTGCCTCAGTCATGGAGAGGTAAAGAGGTAGACATAGAGAGAGGAAGGCGAGAGAGAAGAGAGAAGACAGACAGACAGACAGACAGACAGACAGACAGACAGACAGACAGACAGACAGACAGACAGACAGACAGACAGACAGACAGACAGACAGACAGACAGACAGACAGACAGACAGACAGACAGACAGACAGACAGACAGACAGACAGACAGACAGACAGACAGACAGACAGACAGACAGACAGACAGACAGACAGACAGACAGACAGACAGACAGACAGACAGACAGACAGACAGACAGGGGGCATTTCTAGGATCAGATCGTTAGGGGGGCTCAGCCCCTAAGCCACTGGATAACAATTAATAGTACATTACATAATTAGTTTTAATAGTACAATACAATATGCATACAGTATACTTCCAGACCGGAGCTCCTGCTGCCCCATTAAGGAGAGTTTGAAAAGGAAAGTGTTTTAAAACAAAACTGCACTGATGGGAGATGTGTATGGATGGATAATATATTATGAACTGATCCATTCCAGACACAAGGAGAGAAAATGAAAGGGGCTTTTTTTATAATGAATATCAACAGGAAAGCAGTCAAAGTACTGATGGGAAATATATTTAAGGAGGACAGGACTGCTGACCATGCCTGAAATGATATAAGGTTACACAATCCAGACAGAAAGCAATATGGCTTTCTTTGGACAAGGCCAACTGTGGTCAGTCAGAATGAAAATGAAAGTATAACCTTTCCCAATGAGCTTCAAAGTTCAAACCCAAAACCTGCAGCCATACTGTCTCAATAAGGTGCTTGAGTGCCCCTAAAAATGATGTAATGCCCGAAATGAACTGAAACCGGGTCTCCCAGGTAGAAAGAGCCAACATCTTAGTGTGAGTGAGTAAAGGAAAGCACGCAGCTCAACATCTTAACCACTTAAGCCCTAATTTAAAAAATCTAATGACGTGGACCTCAGCATCCATGTGGGAACACTGTGGCTCTGACGTGGACCTCGGACCTGTGTCCATGCCTGTGACGTCAAACATCTGTGTGTGATGGTCAGTTTGATGAGCAATGTTCAGACACTTATGCAGCGTTCACACAGATGGCAGATGCAAAGATACAAAGATTCACAGCACATTTGTCACTTTGTATCTTTGTATCTGAAGTTGAAGCCTGCAGCAGTTCAACATATTTGTGGCTTTGTATCTTTGTATCTTTTATAGCAGCTACAAACGTCAGATTTGCTTTGTAGCTTCACATCGCTGGCTTCCATTAAAAATTTATGGTAGACTATATCTTTGTATATGCCCGTGTGAACGCAGAATTATCGTGATCAGCAGTTTGACTCATAACGGTCAAATCGGTTGCTACTATCAATAATCTGGCACCACTCCAAGGACCCCTCGGAGAACCACTGGTCTAAATAGTCAAGGTGAGTTTATCTAAGCTCATCTCGCTCAAGAATCACCTAAGGGTGGCGCCATTTCCATGGCGCCACCCTTAGGCGATTCTCTCGCTCGATTTGCTTGATAAACTGAGGTTACTAAAGTAACCCAGGGTTTATCTAAGCTCATCTAATTTAAGAATCGCCTATGGTGGCGCCATGGAAATGGCGCCACCCTTAGGGGATTCTCTCGCTCGATTCGCTTGATAAATTGAGGTTACTGAAGTAACCCAGAGATTCCTTCCACAGGGCTGGGCAATAATACTGTATGATACCGTGACGTGAGATCATCTGGTATTTTACATATCGTACTATTGTGATATGGATAAAAGTGTTGTCTATCCCAGTTATAATCACTTTGGTAGAAAGAGAACAAATAGAGAGCAGATATAGGCTACAAGCTTACAATGCCTTATTCGATTTTGTCCATGTGATTAACTAGTAATTTCAGAAGTGTTGGGTGCCTATTGCACATTGAGAGATTAGCTAGGAGCCATCTTATAGGTGGTTTGTGCATCTAGTAAGGATGCAGGTGGTTCAGGCATCTAGGATGCCTCCCGAGCGTCTCCCTAGGGAGGTCCTCGTTGCACGTCCCACTGGAAGGAGACCCCCGGGCAGACCATGGACCAGATGGGGGTATTATCCAAACTGGCCATGGAACACCTCGGGATCCCCCATGATGAAGTTACTAATGTTGCCTTAAAGAGGGAATTCTGGAGCTCTCTGCTGGAGCTGTTGCACCTGCAACCCGACTCCGGATAAGCGGTTATGGATGGATGGATGGATGGTTGGTTGGATGGATGGATGGCTACTTGGCTAGGCCCAGCCGACATGCTTTGCAACAGGGAAGCTGATGTGAAGGGCCTGGCATCTGATGTCCATGTTGAATGGCAGCTTCTGTGCCATTTGGCAGCCTATCTCTTCAAAACAAACCCTCCCTGTTTGCTTTGCACCATGTTCAACAAGTATAGCTGTTTGCCCTGTGAACAGAGAGCACAGTGACACGGTAAAGCATCTCAATATGTCGCACACACGCACATGCACGCGCACACACGCGCACACGCACGCACACACACACACGGAGAGAGAGAGTGCATAGGAATGTGATCTGATCCAATCTGATGTATAGCTAATTAATACATGGTAGCTTCGGGTGGAGATGCCATTAGGCCAGATGGTAATAATATTATTATGTTGTGCATGGACATATAGCCTAGAAACACACACACATCCATTTCACTCTTCTTCTGTGCACCCTGGCCTGAGCACACACAGCTGAAAGTGTTCCACGCCACGGTCTCTGGCGTCCTCCACCTCGCTCCCTAGCTCTCGCTTTCCATCCATGGTTTTCCTCCTCCTCCCGCGTACCATCTTCAAGTGGGTATTAAGCATAGCCTCGCTGTCAGCCAGAAACCTCTTATCTCCATGATTTAACTTTTTGCTTTTTGGGGGGGGGGAATGAATGCCCTATACTTGATCATACTACAGCGTCACACAAAAGTATATAGGCCTAAGACTATATAGGCTACTTA